>NC_088359.1:5790000-6015000 GCF_036884655.1 Musa acuminata AAA Group
AGAAAATGAACTTAAAGCGGCATCTCTCCTCATCATCATCTTCAGCTCGTGGTCCGTATATATTAAAAAGTACTGTATTGGCAACAAGTTCCAAGGGGAAGGTTCAATAAAGTTGTAGTCATGGCAATGAAATTGAGGATGATGTTCCAAACATAGACTTGATAGCCATTATGAAAGAGTGAAGTCTGTGCATGTGTCATGCATGGATAGAATAATGTATCTGATACAATTATAATCTCTCCATCATGGTTATAACTTTAACCATTGATGATTTGACTCACCAAAATGACCATGATCAGTGATAATACAACGCCCTTCACTATCCACTTTTAACAAATCATCATCTGTGATCTCAAGATCTTCCTCTTCAAATGGTGCTTCAAGCATGAAATCTCTTATTATCTCCCTCTTTCTAGGACATTCAAGAAGACCAATAAAGCCTTCTTCTGCTTCTAGAGGTAGTGCTACCTCATTGCTGAAAAATGCTGACTTCACTCGGCAAAATGTTGCAACACCTAAGTACTGGAGCACATTACAAGAGGCAGAGGCTAGAAAGTTGACTCCATTAAAGATAGACAAATTACACCTCACAGGTATGGCAAATGAATACCATGCAATGTTACTGACACTAAAAATAATTGCAGAAAGTAATAGGAAAAACCAAAGGGCAAAAAGCTAATTAAGTATAATACAAGAATTTGCAGACGGATCTGCCATAACAAAACCAAAGAAATTTTTAATGAAAATAGTAAGAACATATGTTTGAAACTAAAGAAATTGCACCATTGCTCTATCTAATTGAGCTACAGAACTCAAAAAGATTGCCAAAAATGTAAAATTGCCGCATAGTTTTCATATGGATATCATTTCTCATATTCATATGTAATGAAAGATGTAGTTTATATATTAAAGAAATCTAAACAACTTTTATGATTCATGTCAGATCCATGACCTGATCCTACTTAAATAATTCACAATCAAACTGCATTTTCCATTTGTTACAGACATCACAGTGCCATCACAATTGTCATGTGTACCACAGACATTCTTCATCACCACGTGAGACAAATAGGAAAGGTAGAGTTTCTATAACCTGTTGAGAAGGTAAATATCATGGGATTCAAAAGCACTCTAAAATAATTTTATTTACTCTTCTTAACATTAGCCAATATTTTGTTCATATGGTGTTGGCGAAGTATCATGTTCATAATGGACCTTATTTGCTATGTTCAAAACTAGAAGCAAATAAGTTTTGGATCTCTTTATGTAACACGAGTAATAGTTAATAATTATAATAATAGCTTTCTATAATATAATTAACACTCAAAATCAAAATAAATATGTCACTGTTACTTTTTAAGGGAATTAGTTATCCAGCATCTTCTCTTTGTTACATCTTATGATTTATATATTTTTTCTCAAATTATTCTGTTGTCCCAATCCTATTGATCCAATCATGTAAATCTTGATCATATCACCCCTAGCCAATCCCATTTCTACTCATCATCTTTTAATCTTGGTGTTAAATTGTATCATGTGGTCATGACAATCTGTATTAGTTTTTAAAAAAATGGAAGTACTTTAGGGAACATGAATATTGGTGGCAGGGATAACGTTGACATGGTGATGAATTCATAGGATAGGCTAGCATATTTAACACTTGAATTTTAGCAGTACTAAACAACAGTGCTATAGTTAAATTTATGAAACATTCAAAAAAGGTCAAAGATGCACTACCTTATTTGATTAAACTTTTTTTTTTCAAATGTCCTACATATCTTAAAGTTCTTTTTGGTTTTATAACAAAAATATATTTTATTAAGACAAAAAATGTATGCTAATCCTTTGAAAAATGTGCTTATTTTTAGAATTATAATATTGTAATAGTGAAATTTGGACTCACTGGCGAACCAGGTCTTCTATGTACATAACTTTTTTCACATGATCGTTCGACCAGTTCAACATGATTGACTTTAGAACAAGTACAATTAAAAGCTATGAGTACTAGAAAATCATTCTTGTTTAATTGGATTAGCAAGTTACCTAGGAACATAAACACCATATGGTGGATGATAGAACGCTCACAAATCCTGGGGTTCAAATTTTCATAAAATCTATGCGGCCTTACCAGAATAGCTTGAGCGCCCTTTGTTAGTAGTACGAGTGCAAGATACAAAAGCTTCATAACCCTCCGCCATAGTTAAATCTACAGATAAGTCTCGTCTTGATAGCTTTGTTTCCTGCCATAAATAATCTGGTTAACACAATTAAGAACTTTCAAAGTATTACAGAATACAAACTATTAAGAAATCTTCATTTTACTATGAACCGATGCATGGAATTTCTAATGGTATATAAAAGAATTTAACATAATTTTGAAACATGTTGTAAGACAGTGGAAACGCAACAAGAAGTAGACCATGCCATTAGAAGTCTCAGAAGCAGAAAATATTTAATGGAAGATTTTTTATTGTTTGTACTGTGCGACAGTTTGGCCCACCTCTTAAAT
Source organism: Musa acuminata AAA Group (assembly GCF_036884655.1). NCBI lineage: Eukaryota > Viridiplantae > Streptophyta > Magnoliopsida > Zingiberales > Musaceae > Musa > Musa acuminata. Next base: position 5,792,510 of record NC_088359.1, read on the forward strand.
TATCTGAAGATAACTATATCATTCATTTTCAGTTGAACTCACAAGAAGATCCCTATAATTGTAGTTCCATGCGAAATATGGGCCATCATAATTCAACAAACATATGCATCAACAGCATACTAAGAATTTTTCAATGTTTTATTAGAATATCTAGCACTATATAGACTTCCTCCATACTATAAGCAAGCTATGAATTTTATTGTATTAACCATATTGAAGTGATACCCAAAGAAACTGCTTAACCATATAACACAAAACAAAGTTGGTAAAGCATGGAACACAAATTTTGTCCATGAAAGAAACAGCATACGCAATTCAACGGAAGATATCCATTGCCCTACCAAGTTCAGATGAGTTACCAAAGATGACAGTCTCTGTTTTTTATTTTCTATTGTTCTACAGTCTTGGTTACCAAGTTCTGCATGAGTAATTTTTGGACATATCTACCATGTTCATTTGAAAAATTAGATCAAATGAAAGTGACATGTGCACAGGCATACAGCAGCTCGACCGTTCAAGGCAGAAGCATATTTAATCTTGAGACCACCAAGGTATTAAGATTTCGATGCCCATCATTTCGTTTAACTTATTATGCACAGAAGATGAATTCTGCGTCCCTACACAATAATTTCACTATGATTCCATGGCCACAAGCAGTCAATCACATCCTCGTAGCCAAAAACTGGATATGTCTTCTTGAGTTGACAACAGTCATCAGCCAACCATATGACTCTGCAAGTACCTTCTACAAAGCTTTCTCATTATCAGATCGGGATGCAGAGGCAGCTTATTAGGGTCAGACACTGAAATAATAGTGATTATCTACACACCCTAGAAGCTCATTTTCCACAGTGCACCGTTTCCTGCATACATGACAATAATATCATGTATAAGCAACTCCCTGTCATCACCAACGCCATCATGGACCGGCTTAACCTCAAACCCTAAAAATTATCATCTCATCTTCATAATTTCGCTCGGTCTCTTATCCAAAGTCACAGGAAGAAGTCCTCCATCTTTAATGCAGGAGGTATCAGCCCCCTCTCCCTCTCTCTTAACAATTTGTGCAAGAAATCGAATCATGTAAATCAAAATCTCCCACTTCGAATTCGGGTCATTAGAGCAACCCAACCAACCATGAAACCCCAAACGAAACCACAACCAAAACATTTGACCCAGAATTCGGAGCAGCAGCAGCTATTTAAAGGATCGTTCTACAAAAGGAAGAGATCAAAAGAGGGAAAGCGAGGAGGGCGTCGGGGAGTATCAGTGCCTGGAAGCAGATGATGTCGGCGTCGAGGGAGGTGAGGAGGCGGAGGAGGGAGCCGTGCTGGGAGACGCGCTGCCTCAGCCCGTTAACGTTGTACGTCACTATCTTCATCGAAGGCGACCGCTTCGATTTGGCCCTCCCCCAATTCCAACTATGGAACAAGAAATAGCGAGAAGGGCAGCGCGGCGGTGAACGCCGGAAATGGCTACTATCGCCGCAGTTTCCCGAACTCTGCGTTTCCGCCCGATTAAAATGAAAGAAATACGTCTCATGTTAGTTTTATACGCCGTTTAATACACTGAATAAAATATAATTAAAATATATAATAATCGTAACGAGCGTAGCATTATATAATATGATGATATAAAATATAGGTCTCTTAACTCAAAAGGGGTCCGACTCGGATTCTCCGTTTGGTTTCCGACTACACGCGTTCATTGCCAACAGCCTGGCTTATATGAAAACACATGATTGTCACTTATAGTGTGACAATTCTTTTATATATATATATATATATATATATATATATATATATATATATATATATATATATATATATATATATATATATATATATATATATATATATATATATATATACACACACACTATAATATTTAGGACAGGAATTGATTGGTTGAGTGTGCATGTACTTGAGTACTTTAAAATGATTTTTTTTTAATTAATAAAAAATATATTAATGATCTATCATCAGAGATATAAATGAAAGGAAGAAAAAAAAAAAAGGGTCAGATCACCGTTTATCAATTTGTCCATATGGGCCAAAAATTAAAGACATATTATTCTTGGCTATTTATCTCTTATCGCCTATATACATAAAATGTCCAGAGAGAAATATTAAAGTAATTATAAGTTATCCCCTCTAAGATTAAGTATAAAAATAAATCATCGACGTTACATCGAGGGCTCTTTTCTCAAGAAAAACTCATATTTACTGAGAGACTTCGATCATTAACTTGAGTGTCGAAGGGATTGGGTTGAATAATTTCTCCCAACATCGGTCTTAGTACAAGTGGCATCTTAAGAGCCCATCATTTTCACCTTAGAGCTGTTGGTCATAGGTGCCCTGAAAGCTAATCACATGAGTGATGACACATATGACATGATATGCATTCTTTTTTCTTATTGTATTATTTGACATTTTATCACTTTATATTGCTTGTTGTATGAATATATATTGTGATGTTCATAGATCTATGCAATAGGAATCGGATCGTGATAAGATTACGAGAATAAGATCGATTCGTCTTTAAATATTGATCATAAATAATCATGATTATAGGTTACTTAAGAGGAACATTGAGATAACCGGACATACTAGTGTACCGTATACCCGTATATATGATAGTGGTGGCTAGTCTCATAATTGTTAGTCATATATGCCTTACAAGCCAATCACATAAGTGATGACACATGTGACTTGACACGTAATCTTTTTGCTTATTATATTTTGACATTTATCACTTTATATATATATATATATATATATATATATATATATATATATATATATATATATATATATATATATATATATATATATATATATTGTGATATCATTAGATTTGTGCAATAAGAATCGAATCATGATGAGATCATGATAATGAGACCGATTCACCTTTAAACACATATCCTAAATAATCTCGGTCCTAGGTTATTCTAGAGGGACATCGAGATAACCGGACAGACTAATGTATTGTATAACCGTCCATATGATAGATGCAGATGGTCTCATAGCTGCTCGTGTGGGGACACCGGAGGTATAATACAAGTGCTCCTTAGGAAATGAGTTCACTGATTGATCCGCTTATGGAATATTGAATGGTTGATGATGTCTTATTGTCAAAAAATGATTTCGTAGTCCTAGTGGTGTATCAGGTCCTTAGACTTAAGACACTAAGGATGTCTTGTACGAGTGCTCCATTCTTTGATATCGAACTTATAGGTTTGGATGTCCCAGATCTAGCACAATTAGTCATCGAGAGTGATAGTCAACCTTACGATGGCTATTGAGTGTCGATAAATGATTATCCACTCTCGATGTCATGAGAGAAATGTCACGTGTTCTTGCTAAAACAATTCCATAGCCAGAGTCATTCAGATTGAGAGAGAAAGAGTTCTTCGAGAGAATCTGATTAGAGAGAGACTCGAGTAGAAACCGTATGAGTTTGACAACACCATACTCGGAATACAGTCTCTAAGATATTAGATAGATGAGGGACTATAAGTACACGATAACTGAGGATAGACATGTCCAATGGATTGGATTCCCTTGTATCATTTGGGGATTACAACGTAGTAGCCTAGTACGTCTGCAATTGATGAGTCGAGTAAATTATTATGAAGATAATAATTCACTGAGTCAAAAGGAGTTCTGACAAGTATGACTCATAGCCAGCTCGATATTGGGCCTAAAGGGCCACATACATGTAGTAGACATTACGATGAGTAGATGTTCGGATATGAGATATTCGTCGAAGCCCCTATCTTATTGGATATCCAATAAGCCCTTGAATTATTAGATCCTATGGATGAGATCCAATAAGATCATATGAGAGATTATTGGATATAGATCCACTAATATAAGAGGTTTGGGTAGTTGGATAGAGATCCAATACCCAATAGGGGAGGATCCATTATGGTTAAGTTGATAGGGGACCTATATAAATAAGAGGGCTTCAATAGTTTATAGACTAGAGCTTTTGCTTCCTCTCATATTCTCCTCCCCCTCTCCACCTCAGAGCAGGCTTGGAGTTTTGAAGAGCGTCATCGCAATCCTGTTGTGTGGATCACCGCTAGAGAGGAGGGCGCTTGACCTCCTTCACCCTCTCCTAGAGATCTGTAGGGATTTAGGAATATACGAACATATCTTTGAGAATTGAGGATTTTATGTTCTATTCTTCCACTGCACATGTGATGCTGCCCCCAAGATTTTCCAACAATAATTACTCATGTGGGAACACTATGGCTACAGTGCAAGTGCTTATTAGAGAATGAGTTCACTGATTGGTTTGTTCACGAAATGTTGGATGGTTAATAATACCTCATTGTCAAACAACGATTCTGTTATCCTAATGGTATATCTGGTCCTTAGACTTGATATACCAAAGATGTTCTGTATAAGTACTCCACTCTTTGATACCAGACTATAGTTTTGGAAGTTTTAGATCTAGCACAATCGGTCATCGGGAGTGGCAAGCAAACTTACGAGGACTGTTGAGTATTGACAGAGGATCATCCACTCTCAGTCTCATGAGAGAAATATCACATATATTATTGTTTAGACAAATCCCTAATCAGGGTTATTCGAATTGAGAGAGAAAGAGTTCTTCGAGAGAATTCGACTAGCGTGAGACTTGAGTAGAAATCGTATAGGTCTAATAGCACCATGCACGGTATACGATCTCTAGGATATTATATAGATGAGAGACTATAAATACATGGTAACTGAGGACAGACAGGTTTACTAGATTGTATTCCCCTATATCTTCTGGGGATTACGTGCGGCGTAGTGGCCTAATACGTCCGCAGTCGATGAGTCGAGTGAATTATTATAGAGATACCAATTCGCTAAGCTAGAAGGAGTTCTGACATGTATGACTCTTAGTCAGTTTGATGTTGGGCCTAGAGGGTCACACACATATGGTAGGCGTTGCGACAAGTAGAGATTCAGATATGAGATATCTGTTGATGCCTCTATCTTATAGGATATCCAATAAGCCCATAAATTATTGGATTATAGGGAGGAGATTTAATAAACGCTAATAAAAGATTATTGGATAAAGATTAACTAATGTAAGAGGCTTGGATAGTTGGATGAAGATCTACTATCCAATAGGGCATGATCCATTAGGGTTAAGTTGACAAAGGACCTTTATAAATATGAGGGAACCAAAGGTTACTTTGGTCGAGTCTCTCGAGGTTATCTTGAGACACCGACTGGATCATGATGCCCACTAGATATCCATCGGAGATCTCAGATTCATATACCGGAGAGAGTTGTGTGCTTCTTGAGAAAATAATGGGAGTAGAATAAGATAGAAGACCATATCTTGATTGTTTACTTTTTGTAAAGTTTGTATGTTATTTATTTCTGCTACATGTTTATTTTTAGAAAATATTATTTTTAAATCTCTTATGTAGCATACTTGATGTCAACCATCTTACTGGTCTAAAGTATACGGATTGGCTCTGCAACCTGAGAATCATTCTCACAGTAGTGAAAATCGTATACGTCCTTGATACAATGATATCTACACGGTTTCTTGACTCCCGGGTTACAAAGACAACATGAAAAGATGGATGTCAGATCTATTCTCCAACATATTTGTAAATTGTTTGATGAACAGGGAAATACTCTGCAATATGATATATCAAAAAGTCTCTCCCGTGCTAGGATGATTGAGGGGACACCAGTTCAAAACCATATTCTAAGAATGATTGAGTGGATAAAGAAACTCACAGGTCTAGGAATTGTCCTAGAGGATAACTTGTATATGAATTTTGTTCTTCAGTCCCTACCAGATTCTTTTTCTTAGTTTATAATGAATTTTAATATGAACAAGCTTGAGGTGACTCTCCCTGAGCTCCTCAATATGTTGAGGGAGGCTCAGAGCACGAATCTTCGCATGATGACGAACATATCTTTGAGAAATTTAGAGATTTTATTTTTTGCTTTTTCGTTATGCATGTAATGTCATCCCCAGAATTCCCAATAACTATCCAGAGTTCATTATATTTCAAAATGACATATAGATAAGGGAAGCCTAGTTAAAACTCTATCATCAATTGATTATCATCATAAATAAATAAGAGATTATTGAATCTTGAATATTAATTATAAACTCAATTAATGAATTTATCGACTAATATACTTTTGAGATAAGTGACGTAGGAAATATATCGACAAGGACTCGAACCATTAATGGCAGATTATCGAAGTAGGAGAATCAAAAGTTGTGTCAAGAAAAGTATCATGCTAGAAATTTGACATCGAGTCAGAGGATTGGTCGACGTATCAAAGAATGAACTTCATGTTATAAGTTCGGGCATCATGTTAAAAGGATTGAGTATTGCGCTAAAAGACCAGATCTCATGAGAAAGTTATCCTATCGATATATCAAGCTAAGGAAAAGACGATGTATCAGAGATTCAGACAAATATCGAAAGATCGGACGATATGCCGGAATGACATAAAATATGTTGAAAGCTTTATATGTGTGTCAGATATATGGTTGGATTGTTAAAGTCTTGTTCGAGGTCTTTCTAGATCAAATTGAGTTGGTATTAGGCCAAAACCATACTAAATTATCAAGAGACCTAATGGGCTTGGACTTGGGCCAAATCGTGCCCATTAAAAGGCCAAAACAATAGCCTTAAGCAAGCCTAGATGATGGTACCACTAGACCCAAACAGTGATATTACCTAAGTCAGCTGACAAGCACAAAAAGTGCTTGTCAATGCTACCGATGGTGGTATCGCCTATATAGGCGATGGTACCATCCAAAAGTTTAAAATTGCATGTCAAAAGTTACGACAGTAGTACTGTCAAGTGTTAGTGGTAATACCACCCGTACCCCCAATTTTTTGGGGATTTATTTTTTTTAGCTCCATTTTGAAGCCTTTTTAGGCCTATAAATACCTCATTGAGGCTTGGATGAGAAAGCATCAATTTCTAAGTTTGTAAAGGGTTATAGCTCTCTCTTTGAGTATTGTTTGAGTATCTTCCTTCGTGAGTTTAGATGCGATTCTAAGGTATAGGAGGTGAGAGATCTTATAAAAGAGTGAGTGTGGAGTCTCTCTCCTAAGCCTATTTAAAGAAGAAAAGATATAATAAGGGTAGTTGATCTTCGTCCATTGGAAAGAAGATCAGTAGTAAAAATCGGTGATCTCAAGGGAAGATGAATCGGGAGTTGACATAGGTCGGGAAGACTGAACTACTATAAATCGACATTCATTCCTTCTCTTACTTATGATTTGTTGTTGCTTACTTATTTATTTTACTCAAAACCCTTGTATTTTTTTGTTAATCGCATTTCCGATGTAGATTTGTTGATCGAAATTTAAAATTAGATAAAAAATTATTATATCACTAATTCGCCTCCCCTCTTAGTACTATTACAATCATAATAGTCGTAGGGTGAAATATACTTGAGGCGTGTGAGTTAAGAAAACCTGACCGATGCTAAGAAAAATCCATCATAGCGGAGACACAGGGCTAATTCTGTTCGAGATATGAGTCAGGAAAACCCAACATGCACAAAGAGAAATCTGTCATGATAGAAGCGTAAGATGAAATGTGCCCGAGACATGCGAGTCAAGAAAACTTGATTGACACCAAGAAACGCTATAGTAAAACCTAATCCGCTACGATGGAGGCGTAGGGCAAAATGTGCTTGAGATGTGTGAGTCAAGAAAACCTAACTTGTACTAAGAGAAATCCACCACGACGGAGGCGTAGAGCGAAATATGCTTGAGGTATATAAGTCAGAAAAATCCAACCCGTGTCAAGAGAAATTTGTTATGACATAATAGTAGGATGAAATGTACTCGAGACATGGGAGTTAGGAAAACCTAACCCATGCTAAGAGAAATCCGTTAAGATAAAACCTGACCCTCACCCGACTAAAGAGTGTCCTTTAGTCTCCACAAAGGGATATGTTGACAATGGACTCATTGGATGAATTAAATGTTGTACTTTAAGCCCTTCTAATAAGAGCCTAGAAGCATACTTAGGCAGGAGGGGGAGATGGGGATAAATGATAGGGAATATATTAATGGTCAATCATTATCCGACACATAAGCATCACATGAAAACTATCATAGAAGAAAAATATATTGGTCACCCTCTACTCGCCTACCCATGTAAACAAAAGTCCAAGGTAGGCCGTTTAGGACTATCTCACCCTGCCACCCATATGGAAAAAATGTCAAGAGAAAGACGTTGGAGCGACAAAATATTGTCTCCTCTAAGGCCAATAATAAAAACATATCCCCGACGCTGTGTCAAGGGCCCTTTTTTTAAAAAAAATTCACATATATTAAAAGGCCTCAGTCATTAATTTGAGTTATCAAAGAGACGAGGTTAAGAAATTTCTTCCGACATCGATCTTTTGCAAATGGCATATTGGGAGCTTGACACTTCCCTCTCGGAGCTACCTTAGAGTCACTTCAGATACTTTTGCGATCTCAGGTTTAGACCACGTACGTCGTTTTCCAAAAGCAAAAATAATTAGGGATCACAACAAATAGGATTGTAAACTAAAATTAGAATTAGATTAATTATTCTTATATCCCTATTTTAATTTGATTAAAGATACCTGTCTTTGCGTTATTGTGTCTCATATATCCCCTCTATCCTTGAAATTTTCTAACGATAACAAAATCATTGCTTTTAATAATACTACAGAGATAAAAATTTCTTAGGGTTCATCGATGATATTAGCGTGGCTATCATAAGCTAAACGCCTACTAAAACCATTGGACCTTAATACTACGTTATCAAATCTCGAATCTCAAAGTCAACAACTCTAAATCTATCAACTATTTTTCCTAAGAATTGTGACATCAGCATCCTCCGGACATCAAGGAAGTTGGCCATTCAATTACCTTTGCAAAAGTAACTAACCTTCTAATTGACAACCAATGAGATTTTTCATAAAAAAAATAAATGAAATTTTTATTACATTATATAACATTCATAAATTCAAATTCAAGACATATCACTCGTGCAAAACAATACACTCGATATCTCAATAGAGATAGTAAATAAACAAATATGAGAGATTGAAAATTCATTAATACATGACTTGATGACAGGACCCAATTAACATCCAGATCATATGAAGATTAATTCAAAATTAAGGAATATTTCAAGAATGATGGGACATGAACCTAATTTAATCGGTTCGATCCTCCACTCTCCGCTAATTTCATCGAACCCGAACCTCATGCGAACCCGGTCCGTGTTCAATCCTGCGGTTCGAGCTGGGTCGAGCCGTTCCGGCTGCCTGCTTCCTCCGCAAGCAATCCATCTCCCTCCGCTTTTGCCTCCGTTACGCACTAGTCTAACCTTTTTAGTGTCGACGAGAGAATAAAGCCCTTTGCAGTAGCAGCAACAGAGCCGGCATCGAAAGCGCATCCAATGGCCCGCTACGACCGCGCCATCACCGTCTTCTCCCCCGATGGCCACCTCTTCCAGGTCGAGTACGCCCTCGAGGCCGTCCGCAAGGGCAACGCCGCCGTCGGCGTCCGCGGCACCGACACGGTCGTCCTCGGCGTCGAGAAGAAATCCACCCCCAAGCTCCAAGACTCCCGGTATTGCTCCTCCACCTCCTCCTTCTCGTGATCCTCATTAGGTTTTTGTGCCCCGATTTGTTAGGGTTTCTTCGTGATCGCGTTACCGTTCTTTGTTTCTATCCTTGCAGATCAGTGCGCAAGATCGTGAGCCTGGACACGCACATCGCGCTGGCGTGCGCGGGCCTCAAGGCCGATGCCCGCGTGCTTATCAACCGCGCCCGCATCGAGTGCCAGAGTCACCGGCTCACCGTCGAGGACCCCGTCACGGTCGAGTACATCACCCGCTACATCGCCGGCTTGCAGCAGAAGTACACCCAGAGCGGCGGCGTCCGGCCCTTCGGTCTCTCCACCCTCATCGTTGGCTTCGATCCCTACACCGGCGTCCCAGCGCTCTACCAGACCGACCCCTCGGGGACCTTCTCGGCCTGGAAGGCCAACGCTACTGGGAGAAACTCCAACTCCATGCGGGAGTTCCTGGAGAAGAACTACAAGGAGACCTCCGGGCAGGAGACAGTCAAGCTGGCCATCAGAACGCTGCTTGAAGTGAGTTTCTTTCTTCATTCCTTTGTTTATGGGTGGCGATTTTGTTGTTACTTGAACTGTTCGTTTTCTTGATGAGTTCAAACCATCGTCCTTAATTTTGCCAGAACCTTCTTTTGAAGTTAAACTGCATGGTTTTAACCTGAAATCTTAAGGTGGTAACTACTATTGTGCCTTGTGTTATCAAGGTAGATGGTTCCCCAATCTACCTGTTATTTTGTTGGACTATAGTTGGCCTCATCTCCTCAGATCACTAAGAAGTAAGCATTTATTTGTGGTATATTCTAAATACATAACACAAACAGGATTGTACTTAGATTGCATATATCTAGTTGCTTCGGTCATTCAACCCACTGATGAACTAGTGTATAAGGTTCCCATGGCTGATGTACAATTGGATTTAAACCTCAACGTAATAGGTCAGATTGGCTTCTGTACCCTGGTATAGTTGATACCAGAAATGATACGTGAAGGTGTTAACAATAATTAGAAATTCATTCATCTGTTATTTAATCACATGCAAGTGCCACAGTATTTGGCTCCAGTTTGAGTATCCAATGAGTATCATCTCATTTGGCCTTTTATTTTTCTGGCAAATCGGTTCTTTATCCCCTTGAAGTTCAGAATAGTTGCACATTTTCATATGCCTTAATCGTTGCTGCATGAGACATTCCCAGTTCTGAATGTAGATGCAACATATAATGGTACACATACTCTAAAAGAGAACGTCTATCTTCATTTCTCCTAAATGCATTTGAAAACTGGGATTAGTCCATATAGTGTTGATCAACTGTACCTTAGTCATCATGACTTCAGTTTAGTTTCATTTAAATTTGTTGTCATCGTTTAATTTTTTTTGTCATCCCAAAATGTTATATTCTTGCAAATCCTCCTCGGACATCAGTATTCATTATTTGATTCGTCCATGGTTGCTATTAAACAGTTGAATACAACCACCACTTTCAGAAGCTTACTCTTAATACTTGATATTTTCTTTCAAATGAATACACACCTTCCATTTATGCCATATGCTAGCAACAATTTTTCACACTTTTATCCACTTGAAGGATATCTATTTATGCATTTAACAACTAACCATTGGCCCATTATTTATGGTTGCTTCTTGTCATCATCTTGCTATCAAGTTCCATTCAAGATCTTCCTTACTGTCCAACAATTTATCATCACTCTATAATACACTATTGCAATTATGATCCAGCATTTTGTCAGGTGAATCTCTCATACAATATCTACTAGCAACTTACGTTTCCTCTGTATACACAGGAAAACAAACTAGTTAGTTGATCAGGTGAGTCCTTAGTTACTTCACTGTAGCATAACATATTGTATGAGGGATTGTATTGTATGTTTTTGGTTCACTTGTACAGTGATATCAGATCAACGGCTTAATATTTCTGCCAAGCTTCTGTATTGGCAGCCTAGGGGGTTTCAATTTGATGCTTGGCTAACATGCTAAAAATTGGCCTTGCCGTAGATTAATTTGCCAAAATTATACTGTTCAAAATCCAATCCTTGATTTTTTCCCTGAAAATACTACCTTTATTTTATTTTTTAATAATTATATATTTGAGCTTTAATGTAGTTTACTCGTTTTGTTTTCATTCCTCCTTTATTTTTTTTTTCGGTGCAGTATCCTAAAATTTTCTTCGCATCTATCTGCTGGGCTAAATTTTCATCCAGAATCCTCTTGCATCTATTTTTTCCATTGTATTTGTTAGTACTTTCTTTTATTTCATCAGTATTCATACTTTTAATGTATGTGAACATTAAGTGCATCCCATATCTAATGTTTGTTTACCAACTTGGACAATTTGCATCTTCTTCAATGAAGCTGTTATCTTATCCTCTTTTTGTCAAAATGGGACATCATACTGCAAATCCAAAATAAAACAGTGTAGGAGATGCATTTTGTCATTTGGATTTGATGAGAATAATTATAATTCTTTATTTAGGTTGTTGAGAGCGGTGGAAAGAACATAGAAATTGCTGTATTGACCAAAGAGCATGGTCTTCGTCAACTTGATGAAGCTGAAATTGATGCAATTGTTGCTGAGATAGAGGCAGAGAAAGCTGCAGCTGAGGCTGCAAAGAAGGCCCCTTCAAAAGATACCTAAATTTGGATATTCTGATCAGCTCCAGTAACTTTTCTTATTTAAAGTTGTTTTTTTAATTCTAAGACTTCTTATTTGTGGGCATTTTGGTTTATGTGAACCAGTAGAACTTCATTCATTTTTGAACAAGTTTTCCTTCTATCCAAAACTCACTTTTTATCTTTTACTAATGCTTCTTTTGTTTTTGGTCAATATTTTAGTGACGCCGATGTTGCATATTTACTTAATTAATACTGTGGAAACAAAATCGGCATGATTTTAAGGTCATGGTAATATGAAATGGCAATTGTGCTGATGGCCAAACCTTTGTTAAGTTCCAACTTATAATGATGGCATTTTCACATGTTTTTGCAGTACTAAAACTGGTGTTTTTCCCTTTATTTAAGTTGTTTATTGTTGTTTCTTGGGTTAGAAAATCAGGTAGTTGTTAATGCGTGCTGGAAGATAAATTAGTAACTTTATTGCTCATGGTTGGTTCAGCGGTTTTGTATCGAGGGGAAACTTTTTTAGTCATGTTTAGTTATTGAAATCAAGGATCTAAATACTGGTCTGGTACTAGTTTTGTTAACCTACTGGATGGGTATGATGCATTGAAGTATATGTTTCAATACCTGTACTTGGTTGGACCAGCAAATACCAGTTAGAATCTTCTGGTCCAACTGGTTTTTGGATCCTTAGTTGATATTAGCTGGAAAGATCCTATGTATGTCTCTATGAATGCTTTTCAGTCAGTTGTTGTGGCTTGAAGAATGGATTTAGTTGGTCTATGGTTTCACACGTTGGTCTAGGGTAAGGGTAAGGAAATATAAATGTTCCAAACTAATACGTTACAACTCTCAGGATAAATATCTTAATGTCACAAAATAAAACTAATGTATTATTAGAGAATTAATGCTATCATTTTTCTTGTTTATTAGGATACAATAATTAATTAATATTATATATAAAATTATTATATACAATAATTGTTAGATATTATTAAAATAATATTATATATAAAATTATTGAACTATAAAAGCATATGAATTAAATAATTCAAATTTGAATACATATTTATTATAAAATGTAATAATAAAACTTTCAATATAAAATAATATTGGTAAATACTTAACAAAAAACAAAATACTGATAAAATTAAATAACATTACATAATTTTGGCATTAAATAATATAAATATTAGTGTATGTCAAATTCCGAATATGAAATAACAAAAAGGAATAAAAATATAAAATTATTAATTATAAGTTATCGCAGGAATAAAAATATCTCGCTTAAGCATAAATATCTTATGTTAATATTTGTATGTTAGTTTTTGATCAAAATTTCATCTTGACTCTAATCTTGGAGTTCATGTACCAAACATGTAAGAGGATTTATCATTCTTATGCTTATTTTAGAAGAATTAGTAGACCAAACATTTTATAGGGATTTGATCGTTGTGACTCTGATTCAGTGGATTTTGATTGTAATTGGAATCCAATTCTAATTATGAATTGAATGCAGCCCTAATTTTTTTATACGCTGACATCATAAATAATGTACTAGATTTTTCGGTGTTCCACATTTTTCATAACTGTCATATGAACTTTATGTAACAATCTAGATGGTTCTATAAATATTTAGATACTTGATGTAGTTGTTAAAATTGCCGATATAAACAGTTAGCTATATATTACATTTGTCATTTTGGCTACCATGACAGTAGCTGAGAATGATGTTAGTATGGTTTGTGTTCCATTAGCGCTGCAACCCATTGATATTAGGCTCATGACATCTTCCCTAAAAAATACTCTCACTAGAGCTGATAATTGTCTCGTTGACAACTTGCTGATGTAGAAAATAAGCAGCGTGAACTGTTTTTATTATACGTGGCATAGGAACAAAGGCATTTGCAACTGTTTATCAATTAATTATTTGCTACTGTTCAGCATCCATACCATGTTGACAGCAGATGATTCAAATAACCTCAAATCATGTAGATAAGAGCTTCTGGAGTCCCAAGACTCTTTGAGATGTGTATTTAGCCTTTATTCATCCATGTTTATTCATCTGTCTCATGTGAAAAATGAGGTCTAGGTCTGTTGAGCTCAGACTAATCAAATCTCTATATATTGCATAGCTTGTTGACTAAAAAGCCAGTCTCACCTTCCCTTATGATTTTTATACCGATAGCAGATTCTGACTTTTATAAAGAAGGGCTCATGGTTGAGTGTCGGAGACACAAACAAACAATTTTCTGCATTGTACTTCAAGGTGTGTTGTCCGACTTTTTTCTCTACTTGGTAAAATGTTGTAGTAAATGACTCAACTAGGAAGCATCACATAAGAATGGAGTAAGAGAAGGGACAAAGAGAGACAATTACTCACAAAGCAAAGATGAGATATATGTGGTTGGGTCAATAATTTAGTTACATGGGCAAACAGCAATGACGAGTTTGGTTAAGGTGGAGATAGGTACAAGAATGTTGTTGCTACACTGATAAAATATACCCTTATTGGACAGGATGGTTCTCTTTTAAAAACCCAACACAAGATAGGATGATATGGAAGATAATGCTTATCCATATAGGTGATATATGAACATAGCGTAAAATAATGAATTCCTCGATCCTTGAGTAGTCGAGGCTGACTGAGAGATCTCATCTTTAGTGGTCTGATGTGTAAATGCAAGACATCCTAACAATAGAAATATGGATCAGAGGAGAACCATGGATTAAGGGACAACTCATCAGATTAAAGCTCAGTCATCCTCCTGATATCATTCACTACTGGAGAAGGGCATCCACAAGTCTTCATACAAAATCTGAAACCATGTTTTTTAGAACATGGGTTGGAAAAGCTGCATCACCCAAATCACAGAATAATGGTGGCAAAGCCTACCTTTTTATAGCCAAACATGCCAGGTTTATGGCAACAAAATGCTCATTGTTTATTGGACTTATCCTTGAGGAGTATTACCTCTAAAATTTTAGTGCAGAATTTACTTTGAAAAGAATCTGTGAAATCTTTGCTTACTGACAAACTTAGCATTAGTTATCACTGGAAGATTTATTGAGGTATATACTCCCGGTTGCTGTGTAACATGGTAATACATTATTTTGTGGATGTGGACATTTGCCTTTCAAGTGCTTAAGGATTAACTATACTTTTGTTTAGAAATACAATTTAAGTTTCAAATACTATTGTGTGTCATAAGCAGGGTAGATTGACTATTCAGTCAAGTATGATACCACCTTAATATAAAGAAAAATACGATCTCATCTTCTGTTGTGCTGGCAGTTGATTACAGTAGCTTGCCAATTCATTGTGATAATATGATGTACACAATCCAGCTTTCATACATCTCTAGAACTGATCAAATTGCTGATCCTATTTGATCATTTCTGTAGAGATGGATGATTGTATCAATTTGTTGAACATATTTAACCTTTTATGGTATATGCATCTTCGTGTTAAAAGTTGAAGAACTTTTTCTTGGAGGGAAGTTATTTCATAGGACATGTATTTACCATTCCTCTAAAATTTAGAAGTAAATTACACATAATTGTTACTTTAAGCTTTTGACTTGAGGATTTCACATCTCAAAAGATAGAGAGATGTAGGCAGATAGAGAGAGGAAAAGATTATCTCTGTCTTGATCTCACAGTTTGCAATTCGAAGTTTTAAACTTTTAACATGAATGGGATAACAATTGGATGGCTAACTCTTGGAAGTCCCACAACTTCTGCAAGCACTAAATGCCATAATATATTTAGAACAAACTCCTCAGCCCTTCACATAAATTCCCGTCCTATTAGGTGCTATACAACGTAAATTTATACATTGAGTTGGCAAGAAGCTTTCCTGCTGGAATTATCTGTTTGGTTTTGAGTGGGGGTGCGATGGGGGAACCATGCAATGCACATGCACTGACTTGAGGAACTTGATAGGATGGTTGCCAACTACCAACAAAATCAGGAAAGGACATATCATAACCCATATCTAAGACTGGCCCACAATGATATAGAAACAACTAAAAAATAATTTATGTTTATTGTGATGGGGCACCGTTTGCCTAAATTTCATGATTCAAAAGCATTTGCAAGTCATGTAAGAAAAGATATTTAATCGCCAAGATGACGGTACAATCAGACCACTTCCAAATGTGTTGTTTTGATTGTTAGGATCACTGAGATCACACTGCTTGATCTTATGTCTATTGTCTAGGTGGTGATACCATAGCAAGAAGTAACTCAAACATCTAAATCCTTCTTTCCTGGTCTTCTCCTTTATGTCTGTCATCAATAGTAGAACATTATGAGTATGCACATGACAACCATTTATATTTCTAGTGTTTGCATCTTTAAGTAAATACTGCAAGTCAACATGAACATTTTAAAAGAGAAGCTATTGATTGTTTGTTGCCACTGCACTGGTTTGAGTATTAGGTAATAACAGACCCAAAGGATATTGTTCTGTTTAGAAAATAGAACATGGGAAGCTTCCTCAGATTTCAGCCTACCTAACCTGTTGAAAAAGTGGAACTCAGGTGATGGAAAAGCACATTTCTTCATTAACCTTTTTTGTTGGAAACTTTTAGGTGGTGTTCTGTCTTATGGCCTATCCAAAGATCTTCCATGTGCAACTCATTAAAAAACTGCAGTGTATCATCCAGTTGAAGATATGACCTTCCAATTTAGCTTAACATTTAGGATGAGTTGCTTGCAGGGATTTGAGGGCCAAAGTTGTTGAGAAAGGACTCATGGGACTCATTATTAAATGTTAAACTAGATGCATAGTGAAGGCAAAAATAAGTTGCTATCATAATAAGAATCAGGGGCAATCAAACACCTCAAAATGCTAAAGCAAAAACTTGGTGTGCAAGGAATGTTACTAGCAAAAAATCCAGCATCAGAGAATGAAAAATGTTTCTTGAAGTTATTCAGTTGGTATGTGAATTGTGTATTTTAGAATAGAACAATAGATTTGGAGTTGAGAGCATTTTGAAGTCACTGGTGTGCCCAAATTATTTTGCATATATTTGAGATGATTTCTGAAACTAAAGATAATTCTCTGCCTTGAATTACATGTCAATCTATGGAAGAAACTTTTTTTCTCATGTTTGTTGCATCATTCAAGTGTATATATTAACTTGTCAATTGAGCCAGAAAGATGTTTGTGGTATTTCTGACTGTTGCTCCCAGAACATGATAAAACATTATCGATGTATGATATGTCATCACAATATGTTTTTTACATCGAGGCACAACTATTTTGTATTTTCCGGCTTAGTAGCTACATGACTAACTGCCAACTGGTGTTTGCAATTCTGTTTTAGTGTGTAACTAAATGTTCAGTAACTTTTTGTATGTAGATTTAGAACCCCATAGCTGATCACTACATGCGTCCTCTTCATGGAGCCCATCATGAGACAACAAGAGGATAAAGACATGGACAGCAGGATCCTTGCCTGATAACCTCAATTCAGATAAGGGAGGATGGGTGTTAGGTGATTGCTTTTTGATGTCTGTGGTGTGGGGAAAGCTTGGCTACTGCTATGCTCACAAAGGGGGTTGCCATGGATAAGGTTGAAGTTTCTTAGTTGCATCTCTCCACTCTTTATCAAGTTTGGTTACCTACCTTCCGCACATCACGGCTTGTTGCCTCTCATCCACACCCACATGCACTACATTTGACTGGGCAAAGCCTCGAGTGCTTCACACACAGCTTCAATTAACATTGCAGAAACCAGACCCTTAATAGGTCAAGTAAACAACCATTTATGATCCTGTTTCTTTTCTTTTATGCACTCAATAAATACTTGGAAATAAGAAATGGCAAACATTCTTTAGATTACTACTTTATCTGCTTGTAATTTTACAAAATGGAAGAAGAAAAATGAAGTGGAGTAAGACTTGACTATTGGATAACTAATATAGCCTTTTTCATTTCATCCTAGGCTTTTGCAGACTTCTCACTCCGTTGCCGAATCTGTGATCCCAAGCTGCAGCTGAAAGGAAGGCTCTCGACGAAGAAGAGGAGGGCTGATGCAGAGCTCCAAATTAAGGTCGGGACACTTGGGGGCTTTTTGCCGCTGTGCCGATGACTCGTCACTGCTACTCTGCTGCTGCTGTTGTTGTTGCTTCTCTTCTTTCCTCTCCGATGAGATTGCGATGGTTGATGGCGCACGCTCGTCGAACGGCCGGTGAGTTATAGGGTCCACACCTCTGCTCAATAACTTCCTCCTGATGTGTGTGTTCCAGTAGTTCTTTATCTCGTTATCTGTTCTCCCCGGCAGTCTCGCGGCTATCAGTGACCATCTGTGTTAAGAGTTAGGATCTATACGTAGGTTAGGAGCCTTCCACGTGAGGCATACACAGAGGTGCTAAAGCTTACCTGTTGCCCAGTAGACGGTGGAGGTTGATGATGGTCTCATCCTCTTCCTGGGTGAAGTTGCCGCGCTTGAGGTCGGGGCGGAGATAGTTGATCCAGCGGAGACGGCAGCTCTTGCCGCACCGCAGGAGGCCGGCGGCCCTCGGGAGGGTACGCCATCCGCCCTCGCCGTGGGCTCGGATGTGGGCGACGAGGCGCTCGTCCTCTTCCTTGGTCCAGGCGCCCTTGTTGGTGTGAGCTTTCTCACAGCATGGAGACCTCCCCATGTTCCTCTGTCTCTCTCTCTCTCTCTCTCTCGCCCTCTCTATTCTCTCTCTTGGTGTTCTCCCTATATAACCAACGAGTTGGTGAGAGAGAAAGAGGGAGATTTCTGACGTCATGATACCATCCACTTGTAGCGAGAGTGGAAAAGGGAACGGGCACATGAAGGATGCGTATAATCGTGGAGTTGGGAGTTCGGTAAGCAACAAACAATGGCTGGCACCGTTGCGGGTCAGATCTTTTTCCCCTCCCCTCACTTGCACATGTTGATGCGTTATGTCAACGTGCTTGACTCGGATCAGAGTCAAAACGTTGCATGCTGATTAGGTTACATATACACAAATACATTGGTTGACTAAATCTACTTCTATTTCTTTGTTCTACTAGCTAGTGTGCACCACGCGTTTCCTATATGTGAGTGTGCTCTGACTTTAGCAAGATGTCAACGTTACGGATTTCGCATCGGATTTAGTGCGTCTACATGTTTGATAGATGGATCTGTGAACATCAACAGTATAAGAAACAGGAAAGTCTGGTAGTTAAAGCCCCATGAGCTTTAACATTTAACAAAGACCCCTTTGAGTGTAATTCAATTTGAAAAAAAAAAGAAGAAAACCACTATCAATGTGTTCACAATTCTTCATTATGATTTTATGAAAATAACACTTCATACTATCTCATAAACTATATATATATATATTATTGATTAAAAAAATTAAGTTTGGACTATTATCTTTTTTGGTAAAAGATAAGTGTTGAAGGTGGATTTTTAGGATCTTAGGATGATCTGACCATGTCTTTATTAATGAAGCTAACTAGTACATTAAAAAATTTGCTGCATGAAGTTAGTTTCGAACACTCGATCTTACTTTGATAAGTGAGTTTGATTTATTACTATCAGATTGATATTTTAAATATACAAAAAATATTGGATGAGGTTTAAAGCCTTCAACTTTTAATACTCAATCCATGGTAATTGAGTTTGATACACTATCATTAGATGAATATTTTTGGTACAAAAATTATGATAAAATATTTAAGTAGCTATTCTTACCAAAATCCATTATAAGCATCAGTATCTAAATTTTAGGCCAAGTAGATCGGACACATGTTGGCACCAGAGAGAGAGAGAGAGAGAGAGTAATGTGGCCAAACATCTAGCAAGTGGGGCCTTTTGGCTCTTTATCTACTGCCATGGCTTTCCCCACATCACATGCCATTTTCTCTTTGCACTCCTTTCGAATTATGTATTCCAAGAAGAATTCCAGATTCTCTTTTTCCTCAAAGGACTTATAGTGTAGTTTCTCTTTAAAGATAGGGCCACTAATGACGTAGCACAAGAGCTCAAACATGGTAAGAGTTGACCGACTGCTGGATTTCCATGCCCTACATTGGATCCTGTCTCTTCCTGGTCTAGTATTTTCCACGCCATATGACTAAGCAACACACTTTCCAATTCACAATCCAATATATGGAGAACGATTTTTTTCTTTCTTTTTATGCCTTAACGATATGTCCTTTCAAAGTTTGGAAATATCTTTTTGCCTCTCCATAATTTAATATCAAATGTTAAACTCCATATATATCACAGTCGTTAGGGTCTGGTTGGTAAGCTCAAGTTGACCAGTATTAAGCAGGTTCCCATTGTTTTTTTTTTAATTTCTGAAATATTATTTTAGGTTAGAGACATTTAAAAATATTAACATTTGGCTTTATCAACGTACTAAGGTTGTGGATAAATCAAGGTTTGCCTTATCAATATGTACCAATGTATCGATCAGTCATCGGTATGATACGTATCTAGACGTACTGATGTACCATATGTTAATACGTCGGGGTGTATTGATAGTATAGTAAAATTATCAAAAATAGCTCAAAAATATCTAAAAATAAAAAATAGATTAAGATTTTTAAGTTAGAAATAAATATAAATTTAGTAAAAAAATTTAAATTAGGAAAGATTAGTAGCACATATCTTTTTAAGGCTTTGAGTAATTTTGTTGTACGCTCCATATCATCCTTTTATTAATATTGAATTATCTTAAAAAATATTTTAAATTATTAGATTATTTTTAAACAACTTAAACTTTGATATTTAAATAAATAAAGTAATCAATCGATGGATATATTTGGTTCTACCACCAAAAACAACGATAAGACTCCATGGGTGATCGATCGGGATCTTTTATCCTATTTATTTATATATCAATTTGATATGTTTGATAGATCTAATCATGAAATTGATCTCATGATATAGTATACTAATACATCATTTGCCAAACCCAATCATGCGACTAAGGTTGTAGTCTGATCATTGTGAACCACATGTATTCGAGGTTAAGGTTATGATCCTCTTAGTTTTCTATTTCTTCAACTTACTCTAACATCGTCTTTGAATCTTCATTGTAGAATTGAAGGTCGATGGGATGAATCTATATTTCCTTGGCTCTTTGTCTAGCTCGACACACCGCAACCTTAGTCGCATGTTATAATAGACATATATAGATTCTTCAACCGTTTATACAATAGTCTGATGTGAACCTTCGTATGAATTAATGCGAATGTTGACCAATTAAGTTTGTAACCATTAGATGTTGTCGTCTACAAAAATACATGGATGATAACCTTCCTTAAATTTGGTATGTCCCCTCCAAATTGTAACCATCACTTGACTGCAAAAAGATATAAATAGGACCTTATTGACAAAATAAATAATTAATGTCAAATATAATTTATAATCAACATGTGTGAATTTTTTCTCATCAAGATCCATATTGTAATGACATGATATAATTACAACATCGAAGAATACACCAATTATTTCTGAAATAATCGTCCCTTCATAAAAACATCAATTGCATTGATAGTGTTTGACAAAAGTCGATATATAATATTTTTAATGTCGATAATAAATTTGATCGCATTCGAAGACTATACCAAAATTGAACGATCATATTTAAATAAGACATTACAAGACAAATAATTTCATTAATATTTTTTTTATATTAAATAAATATAAATTAAATTGCATTGAATATGAATTTACTTGCATTATAGATGTCTTCGTCCATATGAACTTCAGTCTCGCGATCGATGATTTGTAAGTATTGCTTGGTCTTAGAATCATTTTTGAATATTTTGTTTACCTCTTTTCTTGCTGTAATTAACATATATCTAAGATAACACATTTAGAGATGCTTGTCCATATCGATCTTACTAAGGACAACGTAAAGTGGTTCCACTCCTATTATGATTTCATTTACGGTATCCCAAAATCTAAAAGAAAGTAAAGTCTTTTTCATCTTTTTTCCATCGCTTGATCTTGAATATCTAGAATCAGACGACCATTCATGTGAGGTGACCATAACCTTAAGATTAACTTTAAGATAATAAAATTTGTAATAAGTCGAGTGACTCGAGTATGAGTATCTCATAATTTATATACTTTTGTATGAAAGAATGGACTTAATGATGATTATATATATATATATATATATATATATATATATATATATATATATATATATATATATATATATATATATATATATATATATATATATATATATATATATATATATATATATATATATATATATATATATATATATAAACTTTATGATTGATTATACACGAGCTACACACTTGCTAATTGATGGTAACTCGTCAATATCTTTTACTATTAGATTCATGCAATGAATTGCACATAAAATCTAAAATAATTTTTTCATTTTCTCTATCAATGGTAAGCTGACCCTTTTGAAATTGGCTTCATTCTCGATGACTATCTGGATTATGTACTGTGGTCCGATCTATTCTATTATGGTGTTCATTAGGTTTTCAATATAGTTTGCATCCTGAATGTTATCAGAAATATTAATTGGCTTATGAAAAATTACATGTTCATTCCAATATACAAGAAAATTGATGATACTTATTCTTATTGGCCATGTTCAACTGTCTCACATCAATGTTACCCATATTCATCTATTGCCTCTTGAAGGATTAGATCCAATCATTTAGTTCTCTCATCTTTTCATTTAAATGTACGTCATGGATCTCTATGCTAGACTTTTGAATAGAAGAGACCATATTATGATAATATAGACCTTGGGTTATATTTGTTGAAATCCTATGGAAGCTGATCCATTTTACAATTATCTTTCTAATATCTAATTTCTTTTCTTTTGTATATGCATATCAATCCGTATCTATTACATTGTTTGTGGAGGATAGGCTTACGAATCAATATCTATAATATTTGGTGTTGATCTCCTATCGAGTCCTCTCATAAAATCACATATTTCACCTTGTCTCATGCTACAAATTCATCTTAACTGAGGAGCAACAGTTGGCTACCTCATATTGACTGATCTTTGGATTCTTTCTAGTACGAACTTATTGTGAGTCAAGTCGTCGATGTCTCATTGCTTTCTTATATATTTATTGATGCTCTAGTGATGGACAAATACCAGTTCTGAGATTTAGATCGATATCATCATCGCAACTCTCATATTTGTCATAAATTGATTACTACGTAGCCTTATAGTATTCTTCCTTATGTCTTGTCTTCTTTTTCATTATATTTTTCCTTGCCTATTATAACTTATCTTGAAATGATTTATGGACTTCTGTTGGAACTTCCTTGCATTTTGTAATGACATGATTTTCATCTATTTTTTTAGGATGGGCGCTTAAATGTCTATTCCCTTCATATCATGTTCCTACCAAGATTAAATCAAATAAATAAACCCTACTTTGTCATTATAAACATAACAATCAACCTATTTGGCAATAAATAGAATTGACTTAATATCATTAAATTTATCATTAAATATACTAATTACAATAATAAAAATAATTAAATCTTAATTAATTTTATTTTAAAGCATTAAATACGTAAATTTGATCTAATATAAGTTAAATTATAATGATATCATCATTAAATATATTAATTACACTATTAACATAATTAATTATCCTTAATTATTTCTATTTCATCACTATAAATATATCAAACATTTTGATAGACATTAAAGATATTTAATTAATCAAATATGAGGTAAATTTTGATATCATCATAATTAAATATACTAATAATATTATTAACATAGTTAATTAATCTTTAATTAGTCATCTTTCATCGTTTTAAACATATCTAACAAACTAAATTAAATAAAGGTTTAATGGATGATGCAAGACCCCATAATCAGAATATGATTAACGATTGAGATCTAAGGGATCTATGCCACCAGACGGTTGGGTGATCCTGAAGTTGTCTGACAGACTTCCCCAATAACTCTCACTCCCTACCACTGCAGGAAAAAACTGACAGAAACCTAATTAAATAGAATACTATTTTGCACTCGGTTAAGACTTCAATTTGACTCAAGAGTAGCTCTATCCTAACATATGCAATCCAAGAGATGATAATGGAATCACTCTTATGCCTAAAGCTCACAAATTAGGTGGACAAATGTGATGAACTCATCAAACTTATGAAGAGTGATTCTAACACAACTCCAGGAACAGTATTTTAGCAGAGACGGACCATTGTGTGAGAACACGCTATCAATCAGCACAGGCCAATTGCTTGAGAGATCCAACGAAATGATTCTAACAAAATACCAAATGACGTCCTTCTCAAGAACAAGATGTTGTCAGTGTTCTACTTACAATTGTAGACTACAGGATTCACCATGAGGAATTGAGCCCCAGAACCCGGTTCTTGGAGTGAAGAATGGCATCACTCGAACGCCCAGGAGTTCTCCTCCCGAACCCGTTCCTCGTCCTCGGGCGTGAACTCATTTTCAATGTTGAAGATCTCACGGATCTCTTGTGGCTTCTTCCCCTTGATATTGTCGGCAATAGCTTGGGTAGTTAGATCCAGCAGTCCTTCAATGTTCAGATAGTTTGCAGCCTGAATGCACGAGGCAAAAGGATTAACACCTCATAGAATAGTACATCCTTGCCTTCTCTGGGTTTTACAAAGCATCTTTAGTTTAAAATGTTTCCTTCAATATACCTGAAAGCAGCATACTTGCGTATCATGCAATGTTCTAAGCTTAAAAAAGAAAAAAAAAACATTATTTAAGATTTTCTAGGCACCACAAAGTTGTTATGCTACAGGTTATATGCAAATTTCTGACCATGTTCATTTTCCGAAGGGGTGATTGGAGGGGCCTCTACATTGTTCAGATATAGCATTCGACACAATTGCTCATGAGGCAATTTCAAATCATAAACGAAAGAGTGAAGAAATGATTAAGAGCATACAAACTCAAACTAGGAAGAACAAAACACACAATGAAAAGGCACTTGCATGGGTAGTCAATTACGGGATGGCTTGGACTTGCAGATGAGCCTAAACACAGTGCAAAGAGTCTTGGGAGTGAAAAGCTTCATTTGCAGCTGCTAACCCTCACATGGCACGTAAGTAAGAACTAGAAGAATTTGCAATTGCAACCAATATGTATTAAGCTTGCTGTTAGGGTATATGACCCTTCATCCACAAATGTGAGTTTAATATCAATCCTTTGGCCGTGTATGGATTATTTTGAACAGGCAATGTTGAAAAATATCTTCTTGTTGAAAAGATATTGCCAATCCCTTCTAAGATCACTAGTATTCAGTTTTGAAAGAGAACCTTTTTTTCCCCTATGAATCCACAGATCACCAGTATTTAGTGGATTAAATAAATTCTCCGTGTCATCCACCATAAGAAGAGTTAAGAACAACATCCCAAACAAATCAAGTCATCCTTTCCAATTTGTTCAGTAGCAATTCTTCAACAATATGATTGGTAGCAATCCATGAAATGGTTTTATCTGGACATCTGGAATTACATTGGTGATGGACATCTAAAGAAAAGTCAGGGGCCTTCTTGGGACACATAAAAGAACAGGTTTTTGCTTTGTTTTAGTGATGACATAAAAGGCAGAGAATGCCCTTGAATTAATACAGCTTTATGGTGGAAAAGCTCCATGCAACTGACCTCAAATTGTCAGGAACTAAATATAGAGTTCAAAACATGTGTCAACATAAAGACTGATGACTATCGTTGTAAAGCACCTATGGCAACATAAATCAAACTTAAGTCTGTTAACAATGAAAAGGTCTGTGTCATAAGAAGGTTGCGATCCAACTTCTATAAAGAAGACTGATTACCATCAATTTCGTAAGAACTGTATGATTAGTTTCCTTCAGGAGTACATGAAGAACAACTTAAATGATTTTGTTTCCTTTTGTTATAAATCAGTTGGGAGAGTGTCACGATCTGACTTGATGGACATATTATAATGAAACTAAATGACATTATGAGATTTGAAATTCTAATTTAGACTTGATAAAAAGTGGGGACATATTTCCTTTTGTTATAAGTCAGTACGGACATATTATGACCCATTTAGACCTTGCTTTTGGTCTACGAAACTAAATGACATTATGAGACTTGAAACTTCAATTTCCACGTTACTGATCATATTACAATGATCGAGGCAGAAATATCATGGATTGGGAAATCGTACCATGATCACCATTCCAATGGAGTAGACTGATTCCAGTAACTGTGGTTTGACCCCCACTTGGCTGCAGTATCCCTAAATAAACTATATTTTGACTGAAAAATCTCAAGGGATGAATAGAGGGAATAATAACAGGAAAGATAGACATGTAATTTTCCTTCTGCAATGGAGTCCACAAATAACCTAAATATCTTCTCTTGACATTATAGAATTCTAAATTTTGATCTCCCACATGAACACTTCTATGGCAAGGATGAATAGACAAACTAGAAAGAAGAAATGGTGGAAAGAAGAATTAGCTCTACCAACCTATCATTTCATCTTTAGTTAAAAGAATCTAACCCACCTACCAAAACTCTGTCACAGGAGGAAAGTATAAAATATAATGCAGCATTTCTAGTAAAGAAGAACAAAATCTAGTACCAAAGCTATCTAGTTAGCCGGCAGAGCTACTCCTAAAATAAGGACATGGTATTGAGTTTTCCGACAATCAAAAATAAATGTTGTAGAATCAGCCACAGAAAAAAGGTATCTAATTGAAACGGAAAAAGCAAACAAAAACAAAGAAGGGCACGTTAATTAAGATAAATTTAACGCGAACCTACTCTATACCTTCTTTTTTTTTTTCCAATCACAGCACTCACGTGTCATAATTGCAATAGAAGAGCTAAAGATTTCTCTACAACCAAACAAGGGGATCATCAATTCCTCATAATGAAGAACCTAAAGCAATCGATATATTAACTCTGCAGAAATGAAACACGAACTAAAAATACGAGGAGAAAACAGAAAGGTATCTCACATTACTGATGTCGACCAGGGTCGCCAGGTCGACGTTGACGAACTCAGCGTCCCAGGACTCGAGGTCCTTGTCGACGCCCCCCAAGACTTTGATGAAGGACCCGACGGCGGCATCGACGTGCTTCTTGCAGTACTCGAGCACCTTGACGAGGATATCGGAGGTGACGTTGTAGAGGGTGATGCCGCCGTCGGCGCAGTCGTCCTCGATCACGTGCTTGATGGTCTGCGACTCCATGGCCACGGCCTCCTCCACCTCGAACACGTCCCCGTCCGAGCTCCTCAGCTTGATCGTCCTCGCCATCGCCCCCCGCCCACCGCTCCGATCGAAAGCTAACAGAAAACAAACTCTGTTTTGGGGATGTTAAGAACTAACTCATTCATCGATGGGATTAACCACTTGATAAATCCTAACAGCAAACTTGCTTCCCTGAAATGGTTGGTTCAACACACGCTTCGTGAAAGGTGGTCTCGCCAGAGCTCCGAAGCGGGTCCCACACAAAATTCATCAGTTCTTTCAACAACAAAAAAGGGGTAAACTCGAGGGTTGAGGTACACACGAGTAGCCGATGTATCTTTTTATAATCAATGTCCTGCTTCATGTCACGCGTCGTGATACTCTAGCGGGTCCCGCACGAAGTTCGTCGCTTCTTTCAATAAAGAAACAGGTAGATTTAAGGGTTGTGTTTTAAACGGGTGGACAGTCCTGCTTCAACTACTCGAACTGTGATGGACGGTAGTCGATATGGCTCTGTTGCGGGTCCCACACAAAATTCAACACTTCATACCATGGACAGTCCTGCTTCATCTACCCGAACCGTGATAGGCGGTGGTAGATGTAGCTCTGTTGCGGGTCCCACACGAAACTCACCACTTCTTTCAATAAAAAAGCAGGTAGAAATGGTGGTTAAATAAATACGGTTAGACAAAATATCGTTCTATGATCGAACCGTGATAGGCGGTAATAGATATGGCTCTTTCATCATATCATTCCCATCTCGTTGGCACTAAGAAAAATAATCTCAATGAAATATTCTAATAATTCAAGTTCTGTATACCTAAGTATGCATGTTATGTAATGTCCGTACAGAAGAAGTAAATTACAAAATAACGCCAGCGGATTGAAATGTGATAGAAGTTTCCAATTCAATTGGGATGAGAGCAATCTAACGAATATAATAATATCATCCTGTATCAATCAAATGTACATTAATTATGATTACATGATAGGGAAAATAAAAAGAAATGGTCTATATAAAATTTTATGTTCTATAGTTTTCACCAAAGATTCATTCATTTAATACAAATTAATCAAAATCATATCATGAGCCGTCCATTAGCGGATCAAGGTCGATCGAGTCGAAGGGTGCAGCACAAGATCTGCTTTGAGATTGTCGATCCCTGATTGGAAGATGATGGTATTTGGGTTCTCCCATTATCGAACCGCCCGTTCGTCGTCGGATGATGACGATGCTGCCGCTGCTTCCGGCTGCTGCGTCCTCCTCTTCTTTCTCCTCTCTCAACCTTCTCCGTCGAAACCCTAACCGGTCTAGGGTTCCTCCCAGGGCTCTTCAATGCAGTTCTTATCCGGATCTGGACCCGGAGTCGCCTCCTCCTCGTGGTGAGATTAGAGTCAACCATGCCGGGGTGCGGCTGGAAGAGAGGATCGAGGTCGGAGCGGAGAAGACGAGGATCGATTCCTGGATCTCCTCTCGGATTCGAGGGGTCAGTCGAGCTCGGATTCAGTCGAGCATCCGCTCCGGCCTCGTCGCCGTCAATGGCCGAACCGTTAACAAGGTAATAAGAGCTCGAGTTTATAGTACCATTTGTTAGCAATGATCGTAATAATCGAGTCTCATAATATGGGAATATAGGAAAGATAAGGTGATGGATTTTCTCAGCAAAAGGAAAAGGAACACTTAGCATTTTCTAATTCATACATGGAACAAACAAATCGACTTGATCTTAATATATACTAGCATTTATTGTTTCAGTGAATTGTCATTATAATTTGATGTCCAAGTATATATTGATGTGTTCTTGTTTGTCGGTGTGCTTATTTTCTATTTGTATTCATCTTGGTAGGTTTCCCATATTATCAAAGGAGGGGACATGGTTAGCTGCATGATCTCCAAGTTGCAACCTTTGAAGGCTGAACCAGAAGATATGCCTTTGGATATTGTATATGAAGATGAGCATGTTCTCGTTGTCAACAAACCTGCACATATGGTAATTTGTTGTTGGTGTAGGTCAAGTTTGTTCATTTTATATTATTGATGGTATACTTTCAGCATTATTAGTATTTCATCACTGATTTAACCATGAAATGGAAGTGCTAAATTGAAATTGATATAGATGGGAGTTACAACATGGTTAGTTTAACTATGTTCGAGTGTTATATGTTAATGCTTCAAGATTTTCATATATTTCATTTGACTTTGGAGTATTCTTTTACATTCCTTTTAATTGTTTGAATTACCTATCACTCTCTACTAGACTAGCAAGCTATGACATCACACAATTATTATCTGGTATTCGCTTGCAAAGTTCCTTTGTAAGATGGACTCAAATTTTAGACAAGCCAACTTATGGGATCCTCATCTTTTGGTTATTGTTTGATTGCAGTACTCTTCAGGACATATCATGCCATCTTGCTTGTATTTATCTATAGCACGCCAGCACTATCTTATATGCATATAAGTAGCGAATTATTTAATAACAAGTCAGTTCATATTGGATTCAGAACTTGGATAGAAATCGTTCCTCGAAAATCTTACCATGATGATAGTTTCAATCACACAATCCTACAGATGTTCAATACAGATAAGATGTTGAATGTCTGGCTTGGAGAACAATTATTTATAGTACAATGCGATGCATCATTTAGCTTTGGTATGATGAATGATCCAAGTCATCTAAATCATGTTCTGATACCAATTGTGGGAGACATGTTGCCTGCACTACCAGGATGAACAAGGCCCTAAAATGTGATTCGCAAACTTGTTTATATAGCACTATATTGATGCTTTCTTGTTGAAAGAACAGAACAATAGGTCATTAGAATCCTTTGTGTGAGAGAATAATACATTTATGATGATCCATTCAAAAGCACTACTTGCTGTAAATACATTAGCTATAGAAAATAAGTTATTGTAACACCTTTCTTTATATGTAGTTATTGAGTGTAACTGAGAGAGAGATATAACAATAGCCTTTGATCAGTCCTAGTGAGAATCAAGTTTGGTGGTTTTTGGTTTCATTATCAACAAATAAATTTGTAGAATTGTCTCATTGTTTAGTGATGCCTTCATCTTATGGAAGATGAAATGTTTATACAAACGTCATATAGCAATTTATATTATTTTTCCAATTTATCTTAGAAATTTGAATGTATGAATAACCATTGAATAGGCATATACTTTACACTCTTACTGCATACGTTTTGACAATGCATTTATTCTTTTCAATTTTAAAATTGTGCTTACTGTTTTTTGTTTTCATCTTTGTTTATCATTTAATTTGCAGGCCTTGTTTCTTTTAACTGATCCACTGGTTTTTCATCTTAACTTTGCTTGTTATATGTGCTATTTTTAGGTTGTTCACCCAGCCCCTGGAAATGCTAATGGGACACTAGTAAATGCTATTCTTCACCACTGTAGGCTTCCAATAAGAGCATTTGCAAACAATATCCAAATTTCTGACACTGAGGAATGTTCTGAATCATCTGACAGTGACACTGAAGAAGTTTGTGCTGATCAGTCTTCCATGGAAGAAGTGGGCGTAGAAAATTATGAGGCTCTTGTTCGTCCTGGTATTGTGCACAGATTGGACAAGGGGACAAGTGGACTTCTTGTTGTAGCCAAGGTGAGCAGCAATTTCTGGAGATATATGATAGTTGTCTGCTGATATCCTGTTGAGCACTTTCTTTTTTTCTATAATCCATGAGATGGACTAGGAATTAACATGCTGCTCCAAGCATGTTCCAACAGACCCATGTTTGAGATGCATGGTAAATTATGTATGGAGTATCTCCACTTATGACTGGATCAGCATCTGCATCCATATTTTAGACTAATTGAAATTACTAGGAATTCCTTTTCTCTATAGGACAATTTGTACAAGGTGGATAGCAGTAAATTGCAATGTATTGGCTACAATGATCTACAAGTTCTATTGTTAGAAGTTCAACCCTTCATACTCTTCAATTGAACTGCATAGTTGCTTGATACGAAATATCTAACAGTTCATTATTTGCATCATTGTTTTTGGATTGCTATTACATGCCACTTCATTACAAGTCAGATTGTGAAAATAAAACGTGGGCTTTCATATTATTTTTTTAACTTTTTGGTGACAGGATGACCATTCCCATGCCCACCTAGCTGAGCAGTTCAAAAAACATACAATCCATAGAGTATACATGAGTCTTACTTCTGGAGTTCCTAATCCAAGTTATGGAAGGATAGAAATACCCATAGCTCGTGATTCTAACAACAGGATTCGGATGGTTGCTGTTTCTGGTTTGAATAACAGTAGACATGCTCGCTATGCTGCTAGTAGGTGATTGATGTAAATTCTTTTCTTGCATCATCCATTCTTCTTCCAATCTATATAATGCATGTTGTCTTATAATTGTTTAAGATTTCTTAACAAAATAAATTAGAGAGAGGCTACTTGGAAATGTAAGTAATGGAGTGACTACCAGTCTTCTCTTCCCTAATTCTGACAATGGGATCAATTGAACACTTGAGAGTATTGACTCTGATCTCTTTGTTATTTTCAAAAGTAATGTTGCTTTTTGATTGAAAGGAGATTCTTTAAACTATTATTTGCTTTAGTTAATTGATTACTATATTCTACTTTTATATATATTGAAATGACAAGAAAGCAATGAAATACTTTTGAAACCTTTACTTGGGCATGCTTCGCTTGAAAGAAAACTTCAAAGCATGATGTTGGGCAAGAGCTGCAATTGTTGGTCACACAATCTTAAGCTCTAAGCAGTAAGCAGGATTAACTTTCTGAGGATAAAAAAAACCTAAAGGTTTCATTAATATGATAACCAGCATTCGTTAATATGGAAGTTTTTGTTTATCTTGATTATCAATTCAAATTTGAGCTAATATTACCTTTTTGTTAAACCGAGACAGTCCGAAAGTACAAAATTTTTCTACAAATGCAACTAAAGTTGATTCTAGAACACTCAGAGCAAACTTAGGCAAAGAAAGAACTGCAGAATTTAAATTGAATTTGCATCAAGGAAATTGCCTGAAAGAAGAAACTTGATCAGGAATAATCCATTGGTTGAACGGAAATCACATTCAACCAGCTAATTTTTCCAACTCTTCGAGTTATGACAATTGAGTGGACATGTTCAGAAGAAGGATGTTTGAAAAAATTGTTGTTCGACCATAAACAGTTATCAGTTGCCACTTTCAATTGAAAAGAAAATAAAAACAACAAACTATATCATTACTTGAATAAGCTGTTACTTCTAAGCTTTGATTCCTTATTTGCTCTTATGTATCTGGGAATTCCATCTTTGATGAATTTGTGTTGTCAAAGTTTTTTATTATTTAAACTCCCAATGTGATATTTCAGAATCTATTTTGATTTTATTTTGCCGCATGTCTTTTAATTGTTGGAGAAATGTTTCTTGATGCAGAAGCGAAAATATTGTTATATTCAAGGGCATTTTGTTGTTAAGATTTCAACAGGCTATAAGATCATACAAGGCCTTGATGGCCTATATGTAGGTATCTGTGTTCTTCAGGCTAGATCTCATTGTGTGTGCGTGAGATAACTTCTCACTGTGATAGGCATGGGGACATGTTTTATGTGGTAAATAAAAATATGTTGCTCCCACACATTCATCACAATCTTTGTTTGGTGCCTGTGAAGAGCTATCCTTTGCAGTCTACTATAACCCAGGTTTTTTTTTTTTTTTTTTTTTTTGCATCGAAAGTATCTTTCACATTTGACTTGTTGATTTTAGGTACAAGGTAATCGAGGATTTCATGGGTGGTGGGGCAGCTCTGGTGCAGTGGAGACTGGAAACAGGTCGCACTCATCAGGTATAAATATGTGGACTGTTTTTCACATTAAAAAGGTTCATAGATAAAATTATAATTTTAGTCACTGACGTTGATCCGATTTATATTCCTATACTTTTGTAAGATAAAAGGATCCATTATATGCTTTTTAGGAATTTCCCGTATCCTTTAATTGAAGTTCCTTTACAAGGCCATACAAAAAACCATTTCATTACTTGTTTGATTCATCAAAATTAGCAATAATCATATTAGACTCAACCTGGAATACTTTTCATTAAATCTAACATCAATGTGCATTACTTTCTCTGGGATACACATCTATTTTGTATGTTGTAATGCTTCCATCACCCAGTAGATCCGTGCGCATGCAAAGTACCTTGGAATTCCCCTGTTGGGCGACGAAGTGTATGGAGGTACGAAAGACATGGCTCTGTCACTTCTCAGACCAAGAACTCCTCCAACTTACCATGGCCACCTCTCAAACATAATATCGAAATTGCAAAGGCCATGCCTCCATGCTTTTTCAATAGGGTAAGGATCTACTCCAAACTCATTTGATGTTGATACTCTGCTTCTCTAAGCTTACCAACTTCATGTTTTCTGTTGCTTTATAGATTTAAGCATCCTCACACAGGTGAATTCCTACAATTTTCATGCCCGCCACCTGATGATTTTTCCAAGGTATTGGATCAGCTCCGATCTATATCTGACTGTTGTGCAAAGATTTAGGAGATGGAAGCGGACCAGGTGTGTGACAGCATGAGAACTTGATC
Organism: Musa acuminata AAA Group; assembly: GCF_036884655.1. Lineage (NCBI taxonomy): Eukaryota > Viridiplantae > Streptophyta > Magnoliopsida > Zingiberales > Musaceae > Musa > Musa acuminata. The sequence continues at coordinate 5,826,551 of NC_088359.1, forward strand.
ACTATATCAGAATAATGTGGTGGTTACTTAATGCAATTGTAGAACAGTTGTGATAGTATTTGCTACAGTCTCAAACTAACTTTAATTCCATACTAGAATTGGATTGTGAGGAGTGAGCCCGAGGCATCAATATGACATTTGGATGACAATATAACCCCAACACACAAGTTGTTTAAGTTGTTGGCCAACATCAATATATTTGGTTTGATGGTCTTGCAAGACTGAGCTTTTTGTATCTTGTGGACCATACAAGATAAAGGCGGTGAACTATGCATGTGGATTGGATTGGCAAGTTTAAGGCTCCAAATACATGATGTAGTGGCTATGTGAGTTCCATGGTGCACCTACCAAAGATCTACTGATGATGTCATATTCATTCACAGTGAATTCGTATACCTAAAAGATCTACTGCTGGTTAGTGAAATGTTGGAATTTGAGAACTAACTTTGTGTGCATATAATTTTATGTTAACGATACATTTGATATATATTTTTTGATTTGTATATGCATGTAGTGGCGGAGTCCAAACTCTTTGTATCCGTGTCCATCTATCTCGAAACCTTTCTCTTTCCTGCTTCACCTGTCGTGATAGGGAAAACATCTGATAGAACAGTCGGATCATGACAGTCGCTCTCATTCCTCGAACTCGGCGTGATGATCAAGTCCCTGACATGATTTGTTGTTATGATCGTCCATCACCGGCTTAGGACACCTGAACTTGATCTAAGTGGGTTGGGTAGATATATATATTATTCAACTCCCAAGTCATCTTTGTGTTTGAATATTATACCTCCTCGTTAAGGAGAAATGCATACTTCCCGGATATCCTAGACATCCATCATAGGCATGTGTGGTCTGTGCCCTAACTGTCAGTTCATATTTCAACAGAATTAACTCAGTATTCCTGTATTTGTAGCATATACTGCATAAGCTAAAGATTAACTCCACATATCTTTATCACAAGTCCATAAAGGGTATCTAAAAAGTTAGGGCTAGCACATCATTACACATAAAAACATGAGAATACATTAGAAAAGGAGATACTAAACCAAGTTGAACGTTGTCATTGGTGCAACAGCTTTATATGGCATTATCGACAGATGTATCTCACTTATTTCCCGATATGAGCTTACAACTTATGTGATATCAACAAAGGTAAGAACCTGTCCCCAACGTTCATCATGATCCTGTGCCCAAGTCTGATTTCACAAGGATGAGTTGTGCTTGAGTAGCACATAGCCAGAGAGGACAGCTCGGTTTCGCTCCTTCACCTTAGTCTGATATATGACTCTGCAAATGCAAATTCTGGTTTGGGTTAACAGACATTGTGTACACTAAGATAGAAAACATAATGGAACAAAAGACACAATAGAAAACTTGCCTTGAGCCTTCAAGCCACATCTCTGTCACTAAAGTTTCTCCAGGATATACATGTAAAAGAAAACGACCAAAGATGTTTCTCACCGTCGTCTGTTCCCCATTGCAAATACATTTTATGATGGCTCTGACAGCAAATCCAAGGGTACACAAGCCGTGCAGTATTGGGCGAGCAAACCTTGGAAGTCAATATAGGTCATTCCTTTATATGTCAAGAAGATTGATCACAAATAAAAATTACACTAAAAGCTTTTGAAACAACTGGGAGACTAGCTAATCATCATCAATCAAAAACTTGGATATATGAAACTTTACTATAAAGTAAGCTTTTGTTTCAGGAAGAAAAATACCCTAGATATTTAAGATAGGCAATAACCAAAAAGAAAAAAAAGAATGGATAAGAGAAATGATTAGGCATCCAGGGCCGCACTGTGACCACCTGAGAACAACTAATAATTTTCTATTACAGTTCACTGAGATCTGTTACAACTAGATCAGGTCTCATCTAAACGTGCTCTTTCATTGTGACACTATAAATCGTTAAAAGTAGTAGAGTTAGTGGTCATAATAGCAACATTATTCCACTTATCATAGAGCAAAGAAGAAAATAAGAACATTAAAAACAAAAACAAAATATTGAACCAAGGGCAAAAAACATAATTTTATAGCTTACCCTGCAGCCTGTGCTATCATTGGGTCTGCATGGAGAGGATTGTAATCACCTGATAACCTATATAACAGAGCCTGCGATTGCATCGTATAAAGGTATAAGTTCATTTAACAGGTAAAAGAAAGGCTTGAAGTTCCCTGGATAATGGTCATTAAATTAGAAAAGAATGTTCCATTATTAACTGGCTGTAACAAAAATGTTGAGACATGTCTGCAACACAAACTGACATATCAACAACTGAAATGGGTCAGCATCCTGATGACAATACTTGGCAAGGAGACAATTGGGTACAAGGATATGCAGGAAAAGAATAATAAAAACTGATGGTACTTATGTTGCAATTTTGTGATAATGTGGCTATTGGGAGTTGAGTTCATAATAAGCACTAAAATCATAAAAATATCCACTTCTTATATTGTTATGTTGTTTGATATAGGGAAAACAACATTATTAAAGTCTAACAAGTATCTGACTCATATAACACATATATGTATCTGATAGCTTATGAGTATTAATGCAAAAGTGCATGTAACACTCTTACAGGTATAGCTGTTACAGAAAAAATCTCATCACATGAGGATATATCAGAATTCACAACGTTGCAAAGTGACTCCTTGTAGTTCATTATGTCAAAGACCGGGATACCATTTATATTAAACTATGTTAAGACATGCTCATATTCGACTTTATCAGGGATCACAACTGTATAATTCTTATGTGCTTAGCTACAGTTGTAACACTGCTAGAAAAGTTTACACCTCATTGAACGAATCGTCTACATGGGAAATGCTAAATGGTAAATAACTAAGCAGATGCAAAAGAAAATGCATCCAGTACATAAAGTCATATGACATAACATATTAATGAAAATTAGCAAAAAATCTTCACATGTTCACTTACCTGAGAACTTATCAATAGACATCAAGTATTGGCTCCTCAGATATAAGAGACCACATTACGGAGGATATGAGAAATGAAATGCAGTGTGCATAAATTCAATAAAGAAAACAGAACAAATTAGCATATGTAAGATCCCATATACATAATCAGCAATCTCAAATTCTCAATTAAATCTATGCATAAGTAATATATCCAAAGTATTGGAAAAATCAACATTGGTACAATGGCTCATGCAACAATCAATCTGTTGATCAAAGTAACAAACCTGAGATTGTTGGATAGTATCTTCATATACTACAGTAGGTTGATGTTTGGGAACTGAAACATGTAAAATCTGAGTATCTGGGTAGGTTTTATATGAATATGGATGAGATGAGCTTGAAAAACCTCCAGAACCACGCAAGTAGATTGTGCTTCTGCAGAAGACAGGCAGTTTAGAAGATGTTGCTCAAAAGCTGCCACTTGGTAGTGTAACCATTGGCATCCCACTGACCTGTTCATGCACAATGCTTCACCAGATTCTTTCAAATAACTTGTAGTTTCAAGCTCAATAATAGTCGCTTTGCCTGTACAAAATTTACTAAAGTCCATGTAACTATAACATAAATCCAAAATCTAACATAATTTACTACATGTTTAAGAAATATCGATTTCTTTCCGTAAGCATGATAAGAACAAGGTGGAATGTATTCCCATATGTCACAGGACACGTGAAAAAATAACTGAAATAAGCAGTTTCACTTCGACAGAGTAATTTGCAAGTAGAAAAAGTTAGAAAAACTAGAGCTGAAGATCAAACAAGAAAAAAACACACCTTTGTCATGCAAGCCAGCAATTGCTACCTTATTTACAATCTGGGGGAAGAAAACACGAGCGTAAATGCTATAGTGCTTACTGGATGTCAAACCCGTGAGTTGGCAACTAAAGTAAACTACATATAATTGACAATTTAGATGACTGAAATCTTACAGAGCCACTTGAAGGTAGAGGCCGAAAGATTTCTATGTATTGTTGACCATGCAAAAGAAGCCTAGGATCATATCTGCATAAAGAATGCAACACTTAGTTAAGCAATGCGACAATAGAACAAATTTTTGGATCAACTTGAAATGCTAAGACAACAATATGCTAGTATTATCAATAATCAATAATATAAATAATATACATGGAAATTACTCACTGCAGTCCACTAACTTTTTCAAGTCCAAGACCTTCTGCAAAAGGAAAGAGAGCCGCAAAAGTGGGCAAAACCTACATTTTCATGATTTCAATAAAGAGAAGTAATTTGTATCTCCAACCAGAGTAAGCACCGACCAAGATGCAAGATGATGTAGACTTCAGAGACTAATAACATGTCATAGATTTACAATGATCTTAAGGGCTTAAATCTATTATTCATAAAACAAAAATGGAATAAATAAGCAAACCAGTGAAACCAATAAGTGTCATAGCAGCACCACCAAACATAAGGGAAGGCTTGGTACATCTGTTCATAATCACCCTATAAATCATGCTCTATCTGTAGTTTGATTGATTCAGTTATAAGAGTCTTCAACTCAAACACTATTGACTATGACTCTAATTTACAAATTTCCAAGGATCCAATTTATTCTATATGTTCAATGTTGCCTTCCTTTTTACAAGAACATTTTATACTGCTCAAAACGTACACTACAAGCAACGAAACATCCATCTAAACCACAGCTAAGACTCATTAAGATGTTGACCAAAACTTAGGAAAATAGATTATCGAAGCACTTGCCTCCATTTACGTATTGTTTTGCAGTAACTATTAATAGAAGCAAATTTTAAATCCAAAGCTACAAAGAACAACTCTAGAAGGCAAGGATTTACAATACCATAAATTTGCAATTAAATAGGATGCACAAAACTTTGTGTCTAATTGAAGGGTTAGACCTCCTCCATTACTTTTAATAAACAACAACAATCGAGCCTCTAGCAGAGACACTTTTACCTCTAAACAAGTGTCGAACATGTTACACAAAACCCAATCGAAGTATGAGACGAAGAATAACTCTACAGAAAGCTTCCAAATGTAACCTGGATGGACTTTTGCCCGTTCCTATGGTAAACGTAGTTGAGCTCCTTCTCGTCCACTGCATCTCCAGCGCATGCTCCGACCCCCAAAGCATAGAGCGCCGCATCTCTATTCGCAACAGAGACGACGACGACGATAAAAAAGAAGTGACAATAAAGAAAACGAAATAGAAAAGGGAAAGCATTTTATCGAACAGGAAGAAGGCAAGTAAGCCGAGAGACGCCGGATCTTGACGCATCGAACAAACCTTTCAGTATAGCAAAACGAAGTCTGCGGGAAATAAAAGGAAGAAAGGATCAAAAGAACGAAACCGACATCACCAACCAAGCGACCAAATTCCTCGAGGACAAAAGCCTCGAGAAGAGAAGTGGGATAGATCACCTCGGAGAACTTGTGAGAGATCACCAGATCGGGATCGATGGCGGGCGCCGAGCGATCGGAACTCGTCATGGCTCGGTCTCCTCGAGGAACAAGAGAGAGAACCCGTGCAACACTCTTAACAGATCGAGGAGACGGAAACGAATAGTGATCGCGCCGCCACCGGTGAAAGAAATATCGCCTGCGGATTCAGTGGACTACGCCAAACGCAGTACACTGAGTTCCACCAGTCATGGCCTGCGATCCGATTACGTGTAAAGCTCCACATTTCTCCTCATCAAAAAAATATAATAATTGTTTATACTTATTAAAAAAAAGCCAAACTAAAATATTAATTAAATGTCGAAACTCGAAATAGTTAATTATTATATTAATAAATAACATTTCTTATTTTCAGTTATAATTTAAAACATATTGTATAATGATTAATTTTTATATATTAATTTAAATATTTTAAATTATTTTTATTTTAAATTATTTTCTCCAACAATTTCAATCTTTTTTTTCAATATCAAGTAAAAAAAAAAATGAGTACATCCTCCATAGAAGAGAACACATAAAATTGAAGAGAATCGATCAATCTCTCTTGCAAACAAAATACAAACTATTATGAACTACTAAATCTCGATCAATTTATGCATTGCTTAGCCTCTCGATACACATGAGAGTAATTACATCGATAAAAATACATCAAATAAAAAATATTTCATATAAGTGACAATGAATACTGTTTGTGTAAACTATCTTGAGTCGTGGCCTCGGGGCCGACGCGGCTCGGTTCGGGTCCGGATGACGGGGGATCTCCAAAGGGGGTTCCTCAGAACTACTGAGATCGCTGGCTCGGTCGGTTCGGTCGTGGAGGTGGGTCGCCGTTTCCTCTAGGAAGGGGCTCCTTGCCTGGTGGGTCCAGAGAGAATCGCCTCGTCTTCGTTCCTGCGCACAGGTCGGGTCGGGGTGCTTGACCCGACCCCTCCGATGATCAAGTTAGTTCAAGGTCGCATGATGTTTTTTTTCGGTGTTTCTCTATTGTTCTCCCTTCCGCTTGTTTAGAACGCGAGGGTATTTATAGGGAAGTTTGGTGTTACCAGGTGTGCCTGCCCGTAGGGAGCAGGATCATACATCTGACAGCGTCTGACACCGCTGTTGGCGTGGCGTGAGGGGATAGAGCCTGAGGAGTCGTTAATGGGCCTCGGTTGACGTTTCGGCCCGTGTTTGTCAGGTGCTGTCAGTCCGACAGAGACGTGGGGTATCAGCTGATGTCACGTGAGTCTTATCATAATTATCTACCTCATCAAATACGAACCACAATCTCTTCATCCGGCTCAATCAATAGTCTAAGCACTGCCTCATACTTTGCACAAAGAGACCTTCTTTGATAGCAGCTGTTTCATTTAAGATGTTCTCCTTAGCATTCCCCTGCAAGAACACATTAATGAGTCCTTATGATGAACCATAGGGCTCCTTCCGCCGATTGCTCCCATACGAGTTCAGTTTATATCAGCCATTTGACCATGACATGAATCACTATTTCTGGGTAGGCCAAAGAGCTTCTGTAGTACCCATGTTGGCTGCGTCACCGTCCGAAGGGGCATACCGATCCGACTGCACGTCGGAGCTGCCGCGATAGAAGGCGTCGTTTTGGCAGTAGCCGTACTCGCTGCAGAATTGCCCGCCGGAGCACGACTTCCCTCCCGCTTCCGGTCCACATTGCTGGGCGACGCTGCCCAACGACGAGGCCACGCTAAAGATGGTCAAGAACGAGAGCTTCGTCTTCCTTTATGGTCTCCAGGAATAGGAAACGAGGATGGGAAGATGGATCTGGAGGATCGCATAGCTTATATAGAGTGGCTTCGAGTACTACCGCTGCATCATTGAAATCCCAAACGTATACCTTGGAGAAGATCTGAAGAAGACCTACGACTTCGAGACTTTGCACCGCTTGCAATTACTATAATGTCCGTGCTGCTATGACTACCAACTACGACAACTCATCGAAGGCCTATCAAAAGAGCCATCAGTTTCAAGGGGACATAGCCACATGCAACTACGACAACTCATCGAAGGCCTCTGGAAAGAGCCATCAGTTCCAAGGGGACATAGTCACATGCCACGTAGCTCAACCATGAATCTTAGGTCATTGTTAGGTTGACAGCGCGTTCTATGGGAGGTATGATCGCTACTAAAAAGAGGTAGAAAACTATATTAACAAGGGCAAAAAAAAACTGTAGCATCAACGTGATTGAAGAAAAAAGAGTAAAAAAATAAGAGAAGGAAAGAAAAAAAAGAAGACAAGGACAATACAAAGAGAATATTCTCAATCATCTAAGTAGTATTCTCATCTCAAGTTATATCATATCGTAGATTCTTACTGTGATTACTTGAAAATTTTTTGGATATTATGCACAGTGATATAATCCTTATATCCCAATTATTTTCTTGTGATTGTTATTTGGGTTTTGTGCGAGAGACTCTAATATTTGTATATTCATTATTTTTATAGTGAATTTTCTTTGATTTACCCTATGGTTTTTACCCTTCACGTTAGAGAGATTTTTCACGTAAATCTTGGTATCATATTTTATTGTAATTCTATTTAATTCCACTGCATGTTACGACCTACTTGTATTTGTTCGTATATAAAGTTTGTTCTCTCTTTTTATCCCATCAATTGGTATTAGAGCAAGTTTTTGGTGATTTAATTTTTTGTGTTCAAACATGAAGATCGATAGTGTTTCTCGCATGATTAGCTTGCATGTAAACAATTGGATGATATGAAAACTATGAATGAAAGATCTCTTGTATTGTAAAGATTTGTATGAACCTTTGTAGGGAAATAGTGCAAAGCCCACAACTATGACAGATGATGAGTGGAAGAGGTTAGACAAAAAAATGATCAGTTTTATTCAACAGTAGCTCAATAACAGTATCTTTCATCATGTTTCTACTGAAAGTTCTACTTATTCTCTTTGAAAAAAGTTGGAAGGTCTCTATGAAAAAAAAAACAACTGGAACAAAGCTTTCTTGATTAGAAAACTTGTAAACCTGAAATATAAAGAAGATGGTTCTATTGTTGAGTATTTAAATGAAATATAGAGTATTACTAACCAATTATCCTCTATGAAAATGTCTCTTGATGATGAGTTGCAAGCATTGTTACTTCTCAGTTCATTGTTAGAAAGTTGGGAGATACTAGTGGTTTCCCTCAGTAATTCTATGTCAAATGGTGTTATCACCATGTCAAGTAACAAGCAGTTTATTGAATGAGTACTTGAGAAGAAAGAATTTACCAACATCTTAAAATGATTCACAAGTACTTATCCGTTTATTGAATGAGTACTTGAGAAGAAAGAATTCACCAACATTTCAAAATGATTCACAAGTATTTATGTCAGAGAACAAAGGAATGTCAAAGTCCAAGGATAGAAGTTGTTCACGCATGGATAGAAACAAGTCAAGATCAAGAAAAGATATTGTTTGCTATAATTGTGGTGAGAAATGACATTATAACAACCAATGCAAGTAATCTAAGAAAAGTAAAAAAAAGAAAAAAGAAGTAGAGTCTACAGAGTTAATAGATAATACTACAACTATAATGCAGGGTGGTGATTATTTAATTTTATCTCATTCTAATGATATTTTCTCTTTTGTGTGTCAAGATCTTGAGTGGGTGATTGACATAGGTGCTTGTTATCATACTACACCACGGAGGGAGTTTTTTGCTACCTACATGTTTAGAAATTTTTGTGTTGTCAAAATGGGCAACCATGGCACAACATACATCATTGGCATGGGTGATATCCACGTAAAGATCAACCTTAGCTGCAAGTTAGTGCTTAAGGATATGAGGCATGTGATTGACTTAAAGTTGAATTTAATTTCAATTGGAAGACTAGATGATGAAGACTATAATAGCATATTTCACAGAGGGTAATGAAAGCTCAATAAAGGTTATCTTGTTATAGCTAGTGGAAAAAAATGTCACACCTTATATATGTTGTAGGCTAAAGCTTATGGTGAGCAACTGAATGCTACAAAGAAAGACTTCAACATGGAGTTGTAGCATAGATGACTAGGAGACATGAGCGAGAAAGGGTTGCAAGTTCTTTCAAAGAGAGAGGTATTGTCAGACCTCATAGGTATACATATGAACTCTTGTATTGATTGTTTGATTGGTAAACAACATAGAGTTTCATTTACTAGTCATGTTTTATCTAAAAAATATATATCTTAGACCGTGTTTATACAGATATATGTGGTCGATAAAAACTCTTGGTGGCTCTGTTAATGTTCTTGGCATCAATGGTGTACTTTATTTTATCACTTTTATAGATGATTTTTCCAGAAAAGTTTATGCCTATGCTATGAAGATCAAAGATCAGGTTATTAATACATTCAAAGAGTTTCATGCCAAAGCTAAAAGAGAGACAAAAAGATAATTTAAATACATAAGATCAGATAACGATGGTGACTATATAGGATTGTTTAATAATTATTGCAGGTCACATGACATCCAACATAAGATGACAATTCCTAGTATATCTCAGTATAATGCTATTGCAGAGATGATGAACCACACCATCATGGAAAAGATCATATGTATACTTTCACAGGCCAAGCTACCCAAAAAGTTTTGGGATAAAGCTTTGAGGACTGTAGTTGATGTGATCAACTTATCACCCTATACAACCCTAGATGGTGATGTTGCAAAGTATGTATGATCAGAGAAAAATATTTCCTACAAGCATTTGAGAGTGCTTAGTTATCATGCATTTGCACATATTCCAGACAATAAGAGTTCCAAGTTGGATGGTAAGACTAAAGAATGTATTTTTCTTGATTACTCACATGATCAATTTGGTTACAAGCTTTGAGATCTAAAAAAGCAAAATGTGTTTAAAAGTAGAGATGTGGTCTTCTTTGATGATCAAATCTTTGAGGATTTGAAGAAGAAGGCACCAACCAAGACTTCTACAGAAGGATTAGAAAATTATGACCCAGTTATTCCTCCAATACATCAGGGTGATGGGGAAGATATGTAGGAAGACAATGTAGAGCCTGATGTTGATGTACTTGTAGGACATATTGAGCAAGAAGAAATTGGGAAGCAACATCCCGTAGAACCTCAGTTGAGAAGATCTTCTAGACAACGTCAACCTTCTAGAAGATACTCTACAGATGAGTATGTGATGTTTATAGATGTAGATGAACCAGAGAGTTACCAGGAAGTAATTGAAAGTGAGTCGAAAAAGAAGTGGTTAGTTGTTATACAGGAAGAGATAGATGCTCTGCAAAAGAACTACACTTATAATTTAGTGCAACTAACAAAGGGAATGAAGACCTTGAAGAACAAGTGAGTTTTCATATTGAAGACTTAAGAATATTGTTTTCAACTAAAGTACAAAGCTAGATTGGTTGTGCAAGGCTTTGGTCAGAGAAAAAATATTAACTTTGAAGAGATTTTTTTATGTTGTTAAAATATCTTCTATTCGTATTGTTCTTGGTATTGCTATTAGCATGGACTTAGAGGTCGAGTAGTTAGATTTGAAGACAACTTTCCTTTATGATGATTTGGAGGAGAAAATTCATATGGAGCAAATAGAATGTTTTAAAGTTAAAGGTAAATAAAACTTTATCTACAAGTTGAGAAAGAGCTTATATGAGTTGAAGCAAGCTCCAAGACAAGAAAGTTTAATTCATTTATGATTGAAAATAGATATAAAAGAATGGTTTTAAATCACTGTGTGTACATCAAATAGTTTGGTGAGGATTTTATTATTCTCTTACTTTATATTGACGACTTGCTTATATTTGGAAAAGATATGTCTACAATTGACAGGTTAAAGAAGGAACTGAGTGAGTCTTTTGCAATAAAGGACATGGGCCAACAAAGCAAATACTGGGCATACAAATTTTTCGTGATAGAGAAAACTAGAAGATTTGATTGTCATAGGAGAAATACATCGAGAATATATTAGAAAGATTCAATATAAGTATTGCAAAGCTAGTTAGGTCTCCTCTTGTAAGTCACTTCAAGTTGTGCTCAGAACAGAGTTCGTCAAGTGATAAGAAAGAAAAATGCAAAAGATTTCTTATGCTTCAGCAGTTAAAAGTTTAATGTATGCAATGGTATATACGAGGTCGGACATCGCATATGTAGTGGGTATAACTAATAGATTTCTTCAAAATCTGGGCAAATAACATTGAGCGACAGTGAAGTTGATCCTTAGATATCTCAGAGGAAACTCTAAAGTTTGTTTAAGCTTTGAAGATGGACTACCTATATTGACAAGTTATAAGATATGACAAGAGATATAGATACAAGGAAATCCACATCAGGTTTTGTACTTACTTTTGCAAGGGGAGCTATGTCATGGCAATCCAGATTGCAAAGGTGTATTGCTCTCTCCACCATAGAGGTAAAATATATTGTTGCTACGGAGATTTACAAAAAAATATTATGGATGAAAAAATTCTTACAAGAATTGGGATTGAAATAGGAAAACTATATGGTGAATTATGATAACCAAAGTGGCATCCATTTGTGTAAGAATTCAACTTTTTATTCTAAGTCAAAGCATATAGATGTCAGATACTACTAGATTCGAAATGTACTTAAAAAGAAACAGTTACAACTTTAGAAAATTTATACAGATGATAATGGAGCAGACATGTTGACAAAGACCTTACCAAAAGAAAGGCAGAAGATGTGCCGACAATTGGTCGGCATGGTTTTACGTTGAAGAGTAATGAGACAACCTCTCTTATGGGTTGAAGGGGGAGGTTGTTGAGCTGACAGCCCATGAGTTTAGCCCATAGCCCACCTCTCCTTTTAACCTAAATCTAGACTTAATGAGGGGGGGTGTGGTGTCTACGAAAAAGAGGTAGAAAACTATAGTAATAAGGGCAGAAAACTGCAACAGCAATGTAATTCAAAAAGAAGAGAAAATGATAGAAAAATAAGAGAATGAAAGGGAAAAAGATAAGGATAACGCAGAAAAACTGTTCTCAATCATTTAGGCAGTATTCTCATCTCAATTAGATCAGATCTATAGTAGATTCTTACTGTAATTACTTGGGGAGATTTTATATATTATAGCTAGAGTCCTAACAGAACGGTGATGTAATCATTGTATCTCAGTTATTCTCTTGTGATTGTTGTTTGGGTAAAAGATTCTGATATTTATATATTCATTATTTTTATAGTGAATTTTTTCTGATTTATCCTATCATTTTTACTCTTCATATTGGAGAGATTTTTTACGTAAATTTTAATGTTTTATTTGATTATGATTTCATTTAATCCACTGTATATTACAACCTACTTATATTTATTCGTATACAAAATTGATACTCTCTTTTTATCTCATCGCTGAATACCTACAATGAAAAGGAGTAGCCAGCTATTTGCTAATCTTACTACGCGCCTCACAAATCAGAGGTGACTGTTGTGCTAATCTCATGCTGCGCCTCACAAATCAGAGGTGACTGTTGCTGTGTTGTCCCTCTTTGCCTCATGAGGTGAGTCCACCAAAATCCAAACATGCACGCGACCACAATGGCTGCTCTCTCAGTTCCAGCTAGATGAAAGCTCCACTCGCCACATGAATTGTCCTTCCTTGTCTGTACCGTTCCCATTTATTTGTGCTCAAAGCACATCACCTTCTCCTGCATCTTGTGTCTTAGAGAGTTCAGCTATGCTGAGCCCAAAGAAGCTTATCAAGATGGTGAGGAAGTGGCAGAAGGTGGCTGGTTTGGGCAGAACCAGGAGAAGGATCATGACAGGGAAACCTGACGACAGTGCTGCTGCAGTGGCAGAGTCATGCAGTGCTCCTCTGGTTGCGAGCAGAGGTCATGTCTTCGTGTACACGGCCGATGGCAAGCGCTTCATGGTCCCCTTGAAGTACCTAAGCAGCAGTATCCTCAGGGAGCTGTTGAGGATGTCGGAGGAAGAGTTCGGGTTGCCAACCGACGGCCCGATAACATTGGCTTGCGAAGCTGCTTCCATGGACTACATCATTGCCTTGCTCCGAGGGGGAATCACGAGCGACGTGGAGAAAGCCGTGCTTGCCTCCATCGCCGGTCGTCGGTGCACGGTCTCTGCGGTTCCACGGGAACCCCATCAACACTTGATCCTCTACGGCTTCTGAGGCAGATCTTACTTTGTTAATCGTACTTTATCAAGTCGAGCTGAACTGAGTAAAATCAATGTATATAATCTTGATTTGTTAATAAAAAGATCTTTTTTTTTAGAAAAGATAAGTAATGAAGAAGAATTGATATTGAGATTAATATGTTTTTTATGATTCTTAAAGTTTATGTTTTAGAAGGAAGCATAGTATCAGAATAAGTTCTCCTGAGTAAAGAAATCCTTAAAAATACTTTGGGTGTTTTTAAGTTTTTCTCTAAGGTGTTATGTTTGTAGTTGAGATTGTTTAAGGCGTTGGACACTCATAATAAAAATAAAAATAAACGAGATCATAAGTAATCCAAAATAATTATTTTTTTTAAGCATAAGCCTCTCAAAAATAGTTTAAGCGATCATAGACAAAGGGGATTCCGAGGATAAGTGTAGACTTAATGTTCACCTAACACGAACAAAAAATAAATACACTAAAGATATTACAACATCTCTCATATTATTTGCCTTAATACTTCTGTTTTCTAAAAAAATTATTTTGATCATGGAAAGATATAATATAATCTCCATATATAACATCCGTCGTTATGTTGTAGGGCTCGAATGTCAATTCTATTATCTTTATGTTCTTGATAATAATGTTGACTCATTGAGTCTTATCTAGTACTATAACGTATACTTTTTGAATTCATAACTCTTATCTCTATATACGACGAGCGCTTGGAGTGCCGGAAAATGAAGCTCCCGGCTATCTTTAGCTTGGGGTCACTGTTGGGCAGCCTCGCGCAACAGTGTGGACCGGCGGCTCGGGAGAAGACGTGCCTCGACGGGCTTTGCTGCAGCCAGTATGGCTATTGCGGGAGCACTTTCGCGTACTTCAATGACTCCGTGTATCAGCGCTGATCGCAGGCAGCGGGAGGGGTGTGCCCCGCCTGGCAGTGCTGCAGCCAACATGGGTATTGTGGAAACACTTCGGACTACTGTGGCACTGCGGCTCCGGTTGCCAGAGCCAGTGCGACGGTGGCTCCGGCAGTGGTGACTCCGACGCGCAGTGCGGATCGCAGGCAGCGGGAGCGGTGTGCCCCGACGGACAGTGCTGCAGCCAGTACGGCTACTGCGGAACTACGTCGGACTACTGCGGTTCCGGCTGCCAGAGCCAATGCCCCAACCCATTCGTCAGATATCGTGATAACTGTACTCTTTCTCTCTCTCTCTCTCTCTCTCTCTCTAAATACTGTGAATCCTCGTGCTCTTGTATAGATAAATAATGATCGATAATCATATTACCCATATGTAATTCCCTTGTTCTTTATCTAGATTTTACCTGAAAACTCTAATGCTCTATCAATTTCAGATGGATCAAAAAGTATCACTAAGAAAATTTTCATGTCATGCAGGTGTCTCACAAAAATCCACAACATGGACACACAGAGTTTGCATCCATCTCAATTTCAGTGATGCTCTGTGGGTGAAACTGCTTGGGTGCATGGAGCAGTCTATGCACGGATCATTGTTCAATTTGCTTTCGTGTAACTCCATCTTTTTCCGTACGCTACGGAGTGTTTGTTTTATTGTAATATGAAGGCTCAGCCATCGTCATCTGGTCTGGCTTTTTCCGATAAGGATTCGACCTAGTTATTCACTATCATCACGTAAGATGTATGGTGAGAAACCATGAAAGTGCATAATTGATCGAGTAAATCATCAAGATATGTTTCATTGAAGTTTATTGATATGTTCTTCCGATTTATACAGTTTAGGAGGAAAGATTTTCCTCAACAGAGCAGCAAGATTTTTTCATATAGTTGGAGAAATCTTAGCTGTTATCATGCCCCTGCAAGATGGTGCTTCTATCAAGGATGTTGATCTTGGATCGATGTAATAAAAATAGTTTATGAGTGAGAGGCCTCGTGAGTGACTCTGTTAGTTGATCGGCCATATATGCATGAGAAACACGTAGTTGATGTCGAACAATTTAATCTCGCATGAAGTGAAAGTCGATGATAATATGTTTCATGCGTGAGTGGAACACTGGATTAGCGCACATGTAAGTATCTCTGACATTATCACAATATATTATAAAAGTAGAGGTGGAGTTGATGTCAAGTTCTTTGAGCAGATTTGTGACCTAATTGAGTTCTGCAGCGGTAGTGGCGATGTCATGATATTCGGCTTTAGTTGTAGATCGTGCGATTATCTTTTGCTTCTTAAAACTCCAATTGATTGATTAGCTCCAAAGAAGATAATATACCCTGACATGGATATTCTATCATTAAAGTTTCATGCCCAATCAGTATCGACGAAGGCATGAAGATAAAGTAGGGAGTTTTACGAAAAAAGAAGCCATCAATGAAGGTTCCGTTAAGATATTGCAAGATCCATTTGATTATAGACCAATACGTAGTAGATAGCCGATGCATGAATTGTGATAATTTATTGACTGCAAATGAGATGTTTGGACGGATAAGAGGTAAGTACTGTAAAGAGCAAAGTACTTGTTGGTATTGAGTAGGGTCCGGAGCAAGGTTTCCATCATATACTTAGAATGATTCACTAGTAGAGAGAGGAGTTATAATCGCTTTTGCATCCTGCATGTTCATCTTTGATAACAAATCCTAAATATTTTTTTTTTTGTGATAGGAAGATTCCTGAAGACGTATATGTTGCTTCTACTCCCAGAAAGTAGCTCAAGATTCTTAGATCTTGGAGGGAGAATCGATCAGTCAAATACTTAAGGAATGTCTTGATCTCTATAGGATTATTACCCTTGAAAATAATATTATCCACATATACCAAAAGATATATTGTATCATCATTTTGTTGACGGAGAAATAACAATGTATCAGACTTGGAGTTGATGAAGCCAGTTGATATAAAAAATGAGCCAAGTTCGATGTACCAGGCTCTTGAAGTTTGATGAAGTCCATAAATAGATTTTTATAGTTTACAAATATACGTTAGATACTGACGATGGATAAATCCAGGGTTTGCTACATGAAGACATCTTCAGTTAGGGTCCCCTATAAAAAGGCATTGTTAACATAGAGTTATTGTAAATGTCATCTTTTTGAGATGACCAAACTTAAGATAAGTCAAATTATTGTAGGTTTAACAATAGGACTAGGTGTCTCTGTGAAGTCAATATCAGGACGTTGGTAAAACCATTTGGCCATTAGATTCGTTTTATACTTACAACGAATCTATCTTGGTTTCATTTAATTCAAAAAACTCATTTATACCCGATAATATTTTGTGTGGGATGAAAGGGTACAAGGGTCAATGGAGAGTTATAGAGGAGGGCATTATATTCTTCAAACATAGCTTTATGCTAGTATGGAGATTTTTCGGCTTGAGTAATTATGGTAGGTTCACTAGTCTCAAGAGAGGATTTTGTGATAACATGTAGGTCAAGAACTTCACGTGATTTGAAAATACCATTTTTGGAGTGTGTTGTCATCGATGTCCAGAGGTTATAGGTTGTGTTACTGGTATGGGTGGTGGAGAGGCACTAACATTGGTCGGGACAAGTTAAGATACTTTAATGTCATTTGGGTCCATAAGAGGGTAAAGATAGTGGTTGTCTTTCCGAAGGTATTATTTCAGTAATAGGGGAAACTTATGAAGAAGGGAGAGAAGAAGCAATAGAGGGAGTGAGGAGCTGCTAAACCGAGGAAACAAGATAGCACGAATCCTGAGGAAAAGGGCTAGATGATGTTGTAGGAGGCTCATTTGACAGGATTGATGGTATACTCCAATGATGTATATTTGTTGGAGTAGCTTGCATAATAGGAGACTCATGGTTTTGAAATAGACTCTACAAAAATAACATGACATGTTATAAAGACTTTTGGAGTTTAGGGTTCATGTTCAAGAGAGTATCCTATGAAAATGCAAGGCTTAGATCTTAATGTTATCTTATGTGAGGCATAGGGACATAGCCATGGATAACATAAATAGCCAAATACTTTGAGTATTTGAATGTTCGAGGATTTATAAAATATTTTTTCAAATGGCGATTGGTATTAGAGGATTGGAGTGACGATATGATTAATGAGATAGACGATAGTTTAAAACACTACGGACTAAAATGTTGGTGCCATGGAGGCTTGATGTAGAAGTCTAAGACCAGTTTCAGCTATATGTCAATATTTGCATTTAGCAGAGCCAACTAGTTGAGGAGTATATGGGGGTGACTTAAAGTATTGTATACAACAAGCTGAGAGGCAGGATATTATGACTTAATATTCGCCTCCACCATCAAAGTAAACTGTTTTAATCGTAGACTGAAAGAAATTCTTGACCAACTTTCCAAAATCGGTAAAGATTATTGAAACTTCATATTTATGGTGGAGGAGATATAACCATATATACTTGGTGAAATAGTCTACGAAAATAACATAAAATCTGAACTTATAAAAGGAAGTGATTGGGGCAGGGCCCCACATATCAGTATAAATAATTTCAAATAGTTTAGAGTATGATATAAGGATTTTCTAAAGGTGAGTCTATGACTTTTATTATCAAAACAAGCATCACAATAAGTTATAATGCTACTAGTTTTAAGAGAAGGAAGAGACTAATGATAAAGTAATTTTTGTTAGATAGAGGATGAAGGATGACCAAGATGATGATGCTGTAGGAAAATTTAAGGACGATATCATATGCGCAGCAGAAGAACAAAAAAAATCTCAGATTTTCACAAAAAAAGTTTCATTGTCGTAGGAAGATTGATGTGCAAAAATCACAAAATCAAAAACCCCGCATATGTAAAAGATGTATTTTACTTATGGAGATCATATATCTCTAAAATCCTACAGATCTATGAGAGAGGATGAAGGAGGTTAATTGTCCTCCCCTCTAGCAGTGATCCAACGGTAGGGGCTACGAAGATGCTCCTCGAATCACTGTCCAAATCTTTACACACCTCAAATAAGGGTTGTTGGCTAAGGAGGAGAAGGCCTAACCTATGACACTTTGGTTCCCTCCTATTTATAGAGGCCCCTATCAACTTAACCATAATAGATTCAACCCTATCGGATACTAGATATCTATCTAATTACTAGGCATAGTGTTGTCAGACCTATACGGTTTCTACTCAAGTCTCGCTTTAATCAGATTTTCTCGAAAAACTCTTTCTCTTTCAATCTGAATTATCGTGGTCATGGATTTGTTTAAGTAAGAACATATGATATATTCATCTTATGACACCGAGAGCGAATGATCATTTATCAACACTCAATAGCTTTCGTAAGGTTAGTTGACACTTCTGATAACCGGTTGTACTAGATTTGAAACTTACAGACCTATAAATATGGTATCAAAGTGTGGAGTACTCATATAGGATATTCTTGGTATCTCGAGTCTAAGGACCAGATACACCATTGAAATGACAGAATCACTATCTGACAATGAAGTATCATCAATCATCCATCATTCTTTAAGCATATCAATCAATAAACTCATTCTCTAACGAGAACATGCACTGTATCCCTAGTGTTCCCATATGAGCAATTATGAGACCAATCACCTCTATCATATAGATGGGTATACAATACACTAATATGTTTGATTATCTCGATGTCCCTCTCGAGTAACCTATGACCGAAATTATTTAGAGTGTGTGTTTAAAAGTAAATCGGTCTCATTATCGTGATCTCATCATGATCCAATTCTTATTGCACAGATTCATAGACATCACAATATATATATATATATATATATATATATATATATATATATATATATATATATATATATATATATATATAACAAATAATATAAAATAAAAAATATTATTATTATAATAAACAAAAAGAGTATGTACCTTGTTATAAGTGTCATCACTCACGTGATTGATTTACGAGGCACCTACGATCAAATTTAAAATGTTTGAGAAGATAATGGGATTTGTTTCAAAGATGGTTGAAGTTGTCTTTTTACTCCAATTTATGGAATTAATCGATTGCTCAACCTTCGTCATATAATATCTAATATGTACTTATCATACCCTTTGAATATAAGTAAATTTGGGATTTTCTAAGATCCATGAATTTTAGTAAAAGACTTCGTTTAGATGACTACATAATTGAATTATTTATAGGATAGGGGGATATCATAGTGGTCCAACCGATTTTAATTTCATCATTTTCATCTTAAGTGGATGCATGATTGACTAAAGATTTTTTTTAATCTTCAATGATGCAAGACTCCTGAAGTTATAAGTGGTTTTTAACCAATATTACTATATAATTAAAATTATAAGATTTTTCCTAGCTGAACTTTTATTCCCCAAATTATCTCCCATGACCGACAACTAACCAAAATATCAAAGACAATATTCTATCACATAGGAGATTGTCCTCTTGATGTACAATTCTAGGGTAAAAGTCCCTTAGTGACAATTAAAATAAATTATCTTGGGAAACGTTTATCCATGTTTCACAAGGCCCAAACTTATTTATCATCCCTCCATATGCTTGCATCATTCATTCCCTCCATATGCTTGCATCATTCATTCATATTGAGCATTCATCTTATTTGACAAGAGAGCTACTAAATCGATAATAAGATAATATTGATATGTGAAAGATTTAAAAAGACCTAAAAAATAAGGAATAAACTAAATTAGTTGGGTGTTGAGTTAAATTTGGGTGTCCAATAAATATATTGTAGATTAATCATGATTGAGTTGATATTAAGATAATAATGATATGTGAGAGATTAAAAATGAACTAAGGAATTTGATTAATTCTAATCAATCGAGTGTCCAATATAATATAGATTAATTCTAATCAATTTGATTCAGACTCATCATTATCATTATGATTTTAGATTCTTAACATCAATGATATAAATAATTCAAAAAAGAGTGAGAACTGTTTGTGCATTCTTTTTAACGATAATGCATAAACCTTCATCTCTCTCGTAAATCTCAGCAAGTCCATACATATATCCTTGTGCATTTCTCTATGAAAGATTAATCCAAGGAAATCACTAAGAGCTTGATATAACATAATTATACTGTAGAAGCAGAGAAAGGAAACAACCTCTTCAGATTGCTTCCAACAGCTCTTCTCGGTCACCGCATGGTCGAAGCGTATTACAGTAAGGGATGAACTTGGCGGAATAAGCGAATCCCCAGCAACCTTGCCACTTGAGTGCTCCTCCATCCTTTATATTGTAACTGTACATCGAGTCATATGTGGTGAAAACAAGTAGCGTGGTCGTCGTCGACACCTCAATCAGTTTGACGTAGTTCACAAAACACGGGTCTCCCGGAAACCCCATCTGGGCCAAGCTTATCTCATGCATCTTCACCCATTCTACCGCACCGTCGCTTGTCTTCCTCAATAGCCACAGACCGATCACCCCAGAAGATGAGCTGTAATGGATCAGGCACAACGACTTCCCCTCCCACTTGGCTATTCCGAAAATTGCAAAGAAGTCGATGACTGTTTCACTCGGCAGAGGGATGATTTGTGTGCGCTCCTCCCTCACGTCGAAGGTGACGACATATGGGCCAATCCTCGCGTACCACTTCGACTCTGATGATAACCAGAACACGGCGTCGCCGCAGACCACCGGGTCCTCCAAGTCTAGTTGCTGATGCCCCAAGTCGAGCTCCTTATCCATCGTCCACGCCCTAGCAACTGAGTCATAGACCCGACAGTGGTGCGATTTGCTCAATCCCCAGGTTTGTGTGAGGTAGACCAACTTGTAGTCTTTCATCACCCGATCTCCGTCGTTCATGAATCTTACCGCGATACCCCCCGGGGTACACTCACCCGGCGGGGAAGGGAGCCAGCATCGAGTCCCACGGGCCGGGTTGTAGACACATATGCCGGTGGTAGTTGCATCGAACCTTTCATATTTCTGATTCAAGACGAAGACAAGGCCACCAGCTGACCCGAGGATGATAGATCCCATATCGGCTATGAATTCGAGGGTACTACTAGGCACGCCGGCGTAGGGGTCAATGAGGATGATGGACTTCAAGAAGTTATCACTATGGACGATAAAGCCGGAGACGGTCTTATTGTAGCGTGATTGCGAAAGTAGGAAATGAGAATTTGACGAGAGCTGGCGGAAGGTCTTGCAAACAGGGAGGAGCTTGAAGAAGGCCTTCGCCGGAAGGTAGGATATGATCTCTGCGAGCACGTCATCTGGAAGGGGACAACTCCTGTTTCTGAGCTTCTTTAGACCAACAAGGTCAACGCTACAGGTGTTCTTGAGCGTGTCAACCATTATAATGATGGAAGACTTGAAGGACTACGACTCTTCGTTATATGTGGAAGAGTAATATAGAGGGAGATATGATTAGGAATTTTAGAGTGAGAAGGAATCCTTAATTTCAATTGAAAAAAAAGGGTTCAAGGACTAACTAGTTTACATAAAAGGCAATTTTTCTAAAAAGACCTTTGTCTTTGTTTCCTTTTCCGCTTAGTGTCCTAATATTAATTTTTTTCCTTTGAAACTTCTATTATTCAAAATGATAAAGTGCCTATCTTGCTCTTTTCAAACATATTCAATTGAATAAAATAATTTGATTAAATAGATTAACTAATCCAAAAGTTGGACCATTACAAAAAGAAAATATCCAAAAATAAATAATATTAATATATATATATATATATGAATAAAATTACTATAAAAAATTATTTGACTTAAAAACAAAATATTTAAAAATAAAAAATAAAAATCATAATATTGAATTGAAAGTAAAATATAACAAAATAATTGTATATATATATTAAATATATAATAATATATTCTATAATTTTTTTTAATTTTAAATAAAACATCAAAAAGACTTAAATCATCATTTGTTCATATTTTAAGTCTTAAATAGGTATTTTTACTGATTGAAAATGTTGAATTTGTGTCACTCAACGATTGGAATTAGTAAAATACTTATTTTAAAAGTGTTAAAAATATAAAAAAGACCATTCAGATATTTGAAAGCCATTTCCATGGCTTTTTCAAATTTGAAAACTTTTGAAAAAAAGTAAGAGGTGAATTGTGCTATTTTTTTTAAGGGTTAGACTATTTTTTAATAGAACCCTAAGGTAATATAAACTTATTAAAAAATAGTGTAACTCATGTTATCAAAATATTTTTCTCATAATTTTAGGAAACCTATTTTGATCATATTTAAATAGTTTATTTGCTTGTTGAGAAATCTAGGGTAACATTACATGCATAGCGAAAGAACAGAAACAAAAAATCCTAAATTTTTTTAAAAAATAGTCTCTTATCATTGTATGAAGATTGATGCACAAAAGTCACCAAATTGAAAACTATGCATACAAGAAAGATATGTTACATAGAAAAATTGTATATCCTTGAAAGCCTACAAATATGTGAGAGAGGATGAAAGATGTCAAGTGTCATACTCTCTAGTAGTGATCCTCTCGGTAGGGGTTGCGAAGACACTCATCAAATCACTACTTAAATCTTCACATGTCCCAAATAGGGGTTGCTGGCTAAAGAGGAGAATAGAATATGGTAGCTAAAAAGGCTTTATTTATGACCTTTTAGATCCCTCCTATTTATATAGTCTTTTGTTAGCTTAACCCTAATGGATCCTACCCTATTGGGTACTAGATCTTTATCCAACTACTCAAGCATATTAGATTAGTGGATCTCTACCCAATAATCTCTCATTGACATTTATTAGATCTCATCTAAATGATATAATAATTTAGTGGTTTATTGGATATCCAATAAGATAGGGGCTATATCGGATATCTTATATCCAAACCTCTACTCGTCGTAACACCTACCATATGTGTGTGCTAGGCTCAATATCGAGCTGCGTATGAGTCATACCTATCAAAACTCCTTTTAGCTTAGTGAATTATTATCTCGACAATAATTCACTTGACTTATTGACTACGGACGTACTAGGCCACTTACGTTGTAATCCCAAACGATACATGAGAATCTAATCTATTGGGTCTATCTATCCTTAGTTATCATATATTTATAATCCCTCATCTATTTAATATCCCAAAGACTGCATACTGGGCATGGTGTTGTCATGGCCATATAGTTTCTACTCGAGTTTCACTCTAATTAAATTCTCCCGGAGAACTCTTTTTCTTAAAATTCGAATGACCCTAGCTAGGGATTTGCTTGAGCAAAAACACATGAAATATTCCTCTTATAATACCAAGAGTGGATGATTCTCTATCAATTATTGCTACTATAGTCATTCATTGGTGTCTCAAGTCTAAGGATCATATATACCAATATAACAATAGAATCGCTATCTAACAATGACGTATCATCAACCATCAAGCATTCCGTAAGTGGATCAATCACTGAACTCATTTTCCAATGAGCACATACACCGAAGCTCTAGTGTCCCCAAATGAGCAGCTATAAGACTAGCTACCTCTATCATATAGATGGGTATACAGTATCTATCCAGTCATCTTGATATCTCTCTTGTGTTACCTATGATCGGGATTATTTAAGGTCTGTGTTTAAAGGTGAATCAGTCTCACTATTGTGATCTCATCAGAATCTAATTCTCATTGCACTGATTCATGGACATCATAATACATACAATAGATAATATAAAGTGAAAAAAATATCAAATAAATAATAAGTAAAAAATATGCATGTCATGTCATAAACATAAAATAATACACTCATCCAACCCTTATAAGCTAAACTTAGTCTTTGCCCACTTCCAATATGGGACTAATTGGGGTGTCACAAGAGCAGCTTCTACTACGAGTGATGTTTATGACAGTTGATGGTGAGGCAACGGTTGGCAATAGGCGGTAATGATGGCATGAAGTCCACTGTAGATTGCTATTGCTATGGGCAGCCCGACGGTGTGGATGCGATGACATTCGTTAATTATGAAATCTGCTGGTGTAGGAGAACTAAAGGCAGAGGAAGAGTTGGTGTTAGTAGAAGAGGTCCAATACCTCCTACAACTTATGTTGTAGTTAAGGGTGATGAATGTAGAAGAGGCACAATGGAAACAGAGTAGAAGAAGTTGATGCCAAGGCTGATGAGGTAGGTCAGCGATCACTTAGCGAGGATGGCTGCCCCCTAGCAATGCGGTAGTGATCGAGAATCAGCAGCAACGATTATGAAGAAGAGAACGACCCATGATCAATAGATCACAACCATCATAAGAAAAGGTGCAGATTTGCTGGGAAAAGCTTCTCGTCGATGAAGAAGAGGGGCAACCGCTTTTGCAGATCAGACGAGGAGGAGGAGGGAGCATTAGGGTGTGATGGGATAAGATAAGTTGCTTCGTCGCAATACTGGGTAGGGAACCACTACAGCTTCGTTATAGTACCGGATAGCATAGTGTTCAGTGGCAAGATGTGGTAGGATGCGTCCGGTGAGAGTCGGGGAGAATGTCCATGCGAATGTGGCAGTCGATGAGGAAGAAGAACTGATCTTGGCGAAACACAGTGGTGTCACCAACACTCAAGAGGAAGACAAGATAGGCCAACAGCCTGAGCGAGAACCAACAAGGAAGGGATTCGATTTATGAGTAATAATGGCAAATCAGATGAAGTAGGGTGATCGAATCCACACACGGAAAATGTCTCCATCTGCCTTGATTTAGAGGAGGGAGGAAGAGGCTAGTTGGAAGCTGGTGAGCGACTACAACAAAGGATATTGGATGATTGATTGCTAAGGGAAAGGAAGAAACGTGAAAGACCATCGAGAGAAGGGATCCACCAACAGATAAGATGGTGTTTATTGAGAGGAGTGAGAGTCTTGCTCACTGCTCTTCTTATACCATGAAAGAATAAATCATGAAGATATGTTTCATTGAAGTTTATTGATATGTTTCATTGAAGTTTATTATTATTATTATTACTTAAATTTAAATGCAAGCAATGCCTCTAGCTAATCTTGGCATGCATCTCCATTCCTACTGTGCAGTCATCTAAAATAGTATAATTCTTCGAGAGATATAATTCAGTATATAAGCATATAGCTATGAAATAATTATATTCATTCTGGCACAAACTTCAAACATACATGTTCCCTTAAATATAAAATAGGTAAAATTGTCACTCCAGCACAATTATCATTACTTGTTATGGTTCACAAATATTTTTTGAATTTTTAAAAAATATCTTGAGGGGATAAAGAATCCCATTATAGAAATAATTTCTTTGTTACAGAGAGAAACTATAGAAATTATAATTTAATTTATAGATTTTAGTGAGGAGCATACATTTAGTGCTTTGAGTTTTTCCCAAGTGCATCCGACGATCGTTGATAGAATATATAAAAATTTTCTTGAGGATTTTTATAAAAAAGTATATAAAATATTTATTGTGAAAGAGAATATAAAAATATTTATTGAATCTGTATCCATTCGTGGTTCTCAAGTCATCAATCAAATTATTATCGTGGATAATATTTTTTTTCATAGATATACATTAACGATTTTTTAGAAAATATTTATATTTTATATATTTTCCAAAAGGTACATCTCTTTTATTTTTTTTCAGACAGTATGCCTAATTTAAAAGTGCCTAAAATATCTCTCAAAAGTTTTTTGCTCATTTTTTTTACTAATTTTAACTATTATAATGCTTTCATTTGACTTATTTATAGTATTTTTCAATAACGTTTAAGTGATTTATTGAGGTACTGGAAACATTGTAAATGCTATAAAAAAATAGCATTTACAATTTTCGATGTCATATTGTGTGTTTTTTATTATCAATGCTCATATAGATCATTATAATATTATTTTTTAGGTCTATAGTTAATTTGATTAAGATTATGAGTTTATTTATATCATTTATAATGTTTTCAAGTAGGTCTTATAATATTTTTATTATGGTAATCAGAACATTGTAATAAATAAAAACATTGTAACAAATGAAAACAAAATTGAGATGTAATTTATATATTTTTAAAATAAGGGATTATTTAAACAAATAAAATTAGGATATCAATTGTAAAATATCTAAAAAATGGGTATTTTTCAAGAAAATCGCTTATATGCTATACAATTTTATCTTTTTATTTATATTTTTTGGTGTTTGTTACGTCATCAGGTTTCATACGCACCGACGGTTAGGATCCTCTGCAAGGGCAGGGGGGGTCTCGTGGCTAATCCCACACCGTCTCTTCCACTGTGTGGCACACCTTCGCCGTTGGATTTACTTTGGATCAAGATCTGCTCCGTTCTCCATCGATCACAACCGTCCATCCGGCTTTACGCTTCGATGTAAGACCAAAGTCCAACCTCTAGAGGAAGAAGAATCCCCAGCTCTTACCCCCTCACGCAGACGGTGAAGCGCTCCGTCGTCTTACATAACCAGCAGCTAACCGCCGTCTTCCTCTGTCGCCGGGGGACAATGCGGGGAGCGTCCACCGGCATCGTCTACGGCGGCCTCAAATACCAGGTGAGCACCGATTAGAACTAACTACGTTCACCCAATTCGATTCTTGTTTAGAAATCGCTCCTCTGTCTTATCCAGGCGAGATGCATCGCCGACGTCAAGGCCGACACCGACCACACCAGTTTCCTCGCCGGAACCCTCAGTCTCAAAGAAGAGAACGAGGTCGCTCCTCCTCCCGATCATTCAACTCCCTTCCGCTCTCGCTCTATACTCCCCTCGCCCTCCTCGTCGATCTTCACGTTCCTTTATGATTTGTTTGTAGTTCGTCTTGTCAGGTACATCTGATCCGGCTGTCGCCGCCGGGATCGGAGCTCGTCTGCGAGGGGCTCTTCTACCACCCAAACGAGATCTGGGACCTCAAATCTTGCCCCTTTAACCCCAGAATCTTCTCCACGGTGTTTACTTTCGGTGAGCAATCGATCCATTGCACTCGTAGTAACTTGATCTGGAAGTAGATGTGCGGCAGTGTGTTCTTGAGAACTGTGTAATTACTAGGTGATATTGCCGGATTCATGTAATTTGATGTGGGTTTTGTTGTGGAGATTCATTTTCCTCTCCAATGACAGTATTGGATCTTTTGCCTTGATGTGGTTCACTGTTTAGATATGTGAGGTACAGCACAAAGTGTATTGATTGCATTCTTTTGGTTGGGTACTCATGAGAAGTAAGAGGAAAATGATGTGCATGAATGGCGGAAATTCAATCATTCTTGTCTGAAAGAAAGTAGAAGGATAAATTTGCAGCCTCTTCCAGTGATGTGACTCTAACTCATACATTGCACTAGTAAATTAAATTAAGGGGTGATTGCATGTCGTTTTTTTGAAGAAATATCTATTGGGAAAACATGGAAAGTAGTATTGTCGGCATTTGTCTCTGTCGGCATCTCAAAAAGTTGCATCAGCTTCTCCTATATTTTAATCATATAGTTATAAGCAAAGTGCTGTAAAAGTTATAGGCATATAAGAAATCAATGCAGCTTTATTTATGGAAAAACTAATAAGTTTTTAATTTGAGTGAAGGTGAAACATATGGAGCATCAGTTTGGCAAATTCCTGAGCTCAATGGTCAGTCGAATGCCCCGCAACTAGAACAACTTGTCTCCCTCAATGAGCATTCTTTCAAGATTAAATGGTAAGTTCATTTGTCTTTGTTTCATAGTCTTTGCAGTTCATACATCTGCTTTCTCTGAAAGTAGTGGTTTCATTTGCTCTCATCATTGTTTGGATCCTACCTTATAAAGTCATGCAAACAATAAAAGAACAAACACATTCAGGAACATAATAAAGATCATGGGCTTAACTTATGCTTTGGATTTTTGGGTCTTTGTGTCTATGTTTGTTAGATTGAAGAGATAGACTACCTCACATCTGGAGAAAGTGTAGTAGTAGGGATTATGTCTTGCTAGCTTTACTAAAAAAGCTGGGATAGACTTAATGGATGATTTTATCGTTTCAAAGATTTCGATTTGAGACTCATGTGCAACATTATGAAATTGATTGAAAGAACTTTCTCCTCTATTGAGAACTTGTTACTTGGTTTTGCTTTAGTTAATCTAATTTTAAACTAATATGATCCTTATGCTGATTTTTTTGCTTCAATTATCAAGGTGAACATATTTTACAGCTATCCATCTAATTCCGGTACCTTAGTACTTTAATACATTTCTGATGACCCTCTCACATAATGGAGTATGATAAAGGAGAATTGCTTAGACAACTCTAGTTTTGACTGTTGCTTCGTTAATTGAAATGTTCCAAATGGAAAACCAGATGCCGGAAGAAGTTTGATTTGTTGTTATGAATTAGAAAAGGAGAAACAAGAAATTCTTGCTTCCTTGCTGCACACAGCATATATTTTTGGCTTCAAAATATTTGTCGTTACTAATATTTGAAACTAATTCTTCCTTGTTTGAGGTTTCGACATATATTGATTGATTATGTCCTTTTGTGTTAAAGACATCTAGGTTCTGAAGGAGCAATGCTATCCTGATGTTTGATTTTAATCAGGCAAAGGAAAATAGAGTTGATCTTCCATTTAGATGCCTAGGCCCGTATGGTGCCAAATTGAACAACACATCTTTGGGCTGGTGATGCATAGAACTATATTCCTGTAAAATTAAAAGAAACCAACTTGGTTCCAACTGTGCCCTATCTTGACTTGTTGGTAAGCTTTACGGTCTGTTGGGGCCACAAAATTAAAAATTATTGGTCTAATTTAAGCTTGTTGGTTTTGACATGGTAGGATACATAGGAGACATTTGGTCCTTGGTTCTACCCTCCTAGCTATTGATGCCTTTAAATTCTTCTCATTGTTGATTTAAAATAAAATGGGTCTTGGTAATATGATTTTATCATAAGTTATCAACAAGATGCTTGTGACAGTGTTCTTTGGTGGCCGTCGGGGAAGTATGATAAACTAATTAGCATTGACGAGGGAAATCTTTTTCTTTGGAGCATAGATGCGTCAAACAAGATGGCCAAGGTAAACTCCTCAAATGACTTTGATTTTATTCAAGTTATAATCTCGTGGACATAGCTGTTGTTACATTAAAAATAAAATTGCAATATAATTCCCCTGGTTTTTTGAACATTCATATTACTAGTTTGTTTCTCTGGTTTATTTCAATTTGTTAAGTTTGAAAGTAGTATTATCTTAAAATTCCTAATGCTTTACTATTTATGTGTTAAATTAGATGTTGATGTATAAGGTATTATCCAATTTGGTTTTTACCAATTTATCATATGGAGCATTATGTTTCCTTAATTTTGATTTTCATGTCAGATTTTGTTCACTTAATGACGGTGGTTCCTTTGAAATCCTTTGTAATCACGCAATGGCTATTGTCTCATCATCTAGGGTTTGATTTAAGGTTTAGCGATTACTGAGCATCCTATTTCTTGGCTTATAAAAAATTTTCATGTTTGTGGCAAGCATTTTGTTTGTGTGGGGGTAAGATCTAGTAATACTAGCATCTCTCGTAATTCTGCTGTCGGAAACATTATGCACTGAAGTCAGCTAGATCTTAGTAGCTGAAAGCAACATCAATGCTTGGTGTTTCTGATTCTAAATCACGATCTAGCAATTTAGATGTGGAAATATGTGGGGATTATGATATGAAACTGTCAAAGGCACAATTCCCTAGCATTTGAACTGCTGCGGCAGGAAGAGAAGGGGAAAAAGTACAGATCATTAAGTTGTCAAGTACTCATTTACAAATTTGATGCTTTCAAGATTGAATTTCACTCATTCTGATCCCTCTTTTCCTTATTGGATCAAGATCAGGATCAGTTGATCCTACAAACATGTACTTACTATTTGTTGCGCCTATGGCTACTTTCTGATGCACGCTTTGTGCTGGCTGGCTTTGTCTACCCTACATTCGTGTGAGTTCAGCTTTCTTCTTACTTAATATGCATAATTAGCACTATTTAAATTTTATGTAATTTCAAATTACTTGTTAGTTTTTATACCTTTAGGATTCTTTACGACCATTGATAACTTATTTTGTACATTTTATTTTTGTAGTTTTTTCGGTAAGCTCTCTAAATGCATAATGTTGAAGACAGAAGACTTTTTAGAATTTTAGACAAACAACATATGTTACATATTCCTTGATGCATAGCTTTTCTCATAGTTATCAATAGCTTGAAGTGCATTTTTAATATCATAAGCATCAGCTTTTCCTTAATTTTGTTGGTTAAGCTTACCTTACAATATATCTTTTCTATGTTAAGCTTACCTTCCAATATCATGAAATATAGAAGCAAAATGGGTATCGATTAATAGGATTTCATATTTTAATAAGAATGTCTGCGTCTGACTTGATGCTTTCTTTGCCTGTGTTTATTCTTACACATTGGAAAATGTAGGTGATATCACAAGAATCTGTTGGCATGCTTCATAACCTATCAGGTGGAGCATGGGACCCTCATGATCGAAATGCTGTTGCTGGTATATGTGACTCATCACTAGAATTCTGGGATCTTCGAACAATGAAGTATGCTGATTTCTCAATTCGTTAATTTAGTATTTCATGCAAGTCATTCTTTACAGAGCAGTATATAGTCCAAAGAGAAACCTTAGTGAGATCTCGAGGCACATTCTAGTTAGCCTTTGTAGGTGATTTATACACTACACTCTAGCACTTTTCCTGCAGCCATTTTCCTTTTCGATGCTTTCTGGTTGGCTTGATCTGTTGATATTTGTTACTTAATTTCCAGGTAGGATGTGAATAATAAGTACCAAGTCAAAAAACATTATACAAAAAATTTAGTATTTTAGGATAATGCCAATCAAAATTTTCTTCATTTATGCATGTCAGTCTAGACTGATTTTGTAAAAAGGTAATGCAATCGATGTCTTTAAGAGCTTACCTAACCATTCAAATCAATCTATGTTGTTTGGCCCTCTTATGAGTCTCTTGAGGTAAAACACTAACTTTGTGCTTGTGATGGTTTCCATGCACATTTATTTTTAATTCTTTTGACATACAATGCCCACACAGCTGGTGGCTTATATGCATATATGCTGACCATGCTATATTCTGCTGGTGCTTGTGCCAATATAAAATATGTTTACATGGATAAAACTGCTCTAATGATATTTTTATGTCTGGTTATGGTTTTTCTTTTACAAACTCATGGACCATTTTCTTCTCATTTGATAGTCTTCTCAATTCTCTGTGGTTTGTGTCTAGTATTGTGCATGTTTATAATCTATCATGCGGTTATTTTTATTGAAATGAATTCGCTTTTAGGCTGACATATCCATGTGTATGACTTTTCCAGGAAGACTTCTTCAATTGAGCAAGCACATGCTAGGGATGTTGAGTACAATCCTAAAAAGCAGCATTTACTTGTTAGTGCAGTTATCAGTTAGATTTTCTAGCCATGCAAGTTAAAAATATTTTTTCTCGTTTATAAATAGTTGAGAATGTAGATTTCTTGGTAATATTTTGTGAGACAATATTTAACCGATGACCTTTTTCATTCTTGGTAAAATGCCAGTCTGTATCTTTTTCTATGGTTGTATAGCAATTTTTAACTGAGGACCTTTTTTATGGTTGTATAGCAATTTTGTGACTTCATCCTGTTAAATGTTGATTAGCACCCACCGATTCTGCAATTTTGTGACTTCATCCTGTATAGAATAATTTTGCAACAAACAATATTTAACCGAGGATCCTTTTTATGGTTGTATAGCAATTTTGTGACTTCATCCTGTTACGTGTTGATTAGCACCCACCAATTCTGTATCTTTCCCTCTAAGATCACTATTGTGCCCTTGAAGTAGGTTTGCAAATGGATGGGCCATTATCAGCTCAAGCTGGTCTTATTAGATCACCTCGTGGACCATCTTAGCTAGTTTTGTGAAGAGGAAAAACAGGTCCTATCCAACTTGTCAATCTTCTTGTAAAATGATATAGCTGACCTGACCAAAGCTACTGCAACTTTGGTAGTGAAGGTTAACCCATATTTTCTTGTGTGATGCCTTGCTGGATGCTGGTTGAATGGGCCAGCCTAACCTGCTTATATTGCTCACTTTTTCATGAACTAATGTTGATGTTTTATTGAGTCTGTCCTGAGCATTTGCTGCATGTATTCTTGATGAAATGAACCTTGATGATATAAAAAAATATAAGATTACTATTTAGGTATTTGGAAAATTTCTTATTGGAGTCTTGGTGAAAAAGATTGAGATGGAAGCCAGTATTGTCATGTCTTAAGTTTGTATATATTCTACAATTATTTTTACAGAATTTCATCAGAAGAACTTATGCTTGTGTGGAAATTTACATCTAGGTCTACTTGGTGGAGTTATTATGAGTTCCACATTTCCCATTCTTGTAATTTAAACTTGAATTTGAACTGCATTTCATGCTTTAGTGTCCTTTTATAGATCTGTTTATCCTGTAGTATCTGTTATCTGCAAGCCTCACATGTGCTCCCTGGTTTTAACTTAAGCAATTCAACAGCCTTTCCATCACTTACCAATAAAGTTTTAAGCATGTATGGACATCTTGCTGTTGAATGTGTGCCATCCATAGCAGTTCTCATACTAACTGTTTTTCCTTTGACGACATATATTTTGAGCTGGTTGATCATGACAACTGATGTCTATATATTTAACAAATAGCGAAAGCAAATATCGTTCTGGATCAAAAGTAATTTATTATATCCTATGACGTAAACTAATAGTTTATTTACTCTAGTGTGAACCTTTTTAATCTATGAGTTGCTGAATTTTCAATATTTTTCTATCCAGGAACAGATGATATTCCTATTTATTTTTTTATATTCTAATTCATTTCTTAAATAGCATTGTCCAACATTTCATCATGGTAACACTCAACAGGGCTAGTTGCCAATGAGAACCAGGAAACTGGTCTGGCATGTGTGACAGGGATTAACGATTATAGTTATAACTTGAGTAGCTAGGGTTAATGTTTTGTTTCTGGTTTATTATATTTCAGATATGTGGTTATAAATTTTCACAGTTATTACAAATATAATTGAATTTCTTTCTGGTTGCCACATGTATACCTTTTCTTAATGTGGCATCCTTGTGAACATTCCAGGTCACTGCAGAAGATGTATCTGGGATCCGATTATGGGACCTTAGAAGACCTAAGTTTCCTGTGAAAGAACTCCCTGGGCATGCACATTGGTACTTATCATATTTAGTTTCATTGTTGTTATCCTAAATTATTTATGCTGTGAGGGAGCTTCTCATCTTGGACTGTTCTGGTTGAAAGTATTGCTTACCCAAAAGTTCACTTGCTCATTCTGGCAGGACGTGGGTCATCAGACACAATCCTGAGTACAACGAGCTGATTTTGGTCTCTCTCTCTCTCTCTCTCTCTCTCTCTCTCTTACTTGTTAGCAGATACAAGGATTTGTACATCTGCATCATTGATGACTCTATTTTCAGTGCACGTGCTATGTGCCCATGATATCACATTGATTTACAGTTTTTGTGCTTGTGCAATCTCTTTCTATGTCACTTATGACAATAGTTTCTTACAGAGTGCTGGCACAGATTCAACTGTCAACTTGTGGTTGGCTCATCCTCCTGGTGCTGATGATTCAATATCAGAAAGGTACATATGTTTTTTAAGAAGATCTTATATAATTGGTTGTCATTCATTATATATCTTTTTTTCTCAGTCCTGTTGACTCACCAAAGCGACCAAAAGATTCACTCCTCAACTCGTACACCGACTATGAAGATAGTGTATACGGTAATTTAGGATTTTGTCATTATTAAATTAAAAAAATGGAATCCTGACTGACAAACTTCAAATTTGGTAGGTCTTGCATGGAGCACCCGGGAACCTTCAGTATTTGCATCATTGTCATATGATGGCAGGGTAGGAAATCTATTCAACAACCTGATGATGATTCTCTTAATATATTTATGGGGTGTGAATATAGAAATCAGACTGTAT
Source organism: Musa acuminata AAA Group (assembly GCF_036884655.1). Classification (NCBI taxonomy): domain Eukaryota; kingdom Viridiplantae; phylum Streptophyta; class Magnoliopsida; order Zingiberales; family Musaceae; genus Musa; species Musa acuminata. The sequence goes on from NC_088359.1 coordinate 5,860,919, forward strand.
AATGCATATAAGCTCATCTTGATTTAACTGCTTGCGCTTTTACACCACGCCAATCTATTGGTGCGAGTAAAAGTTGAATTACAGTAGCCAGCTGAAAGTTACTAAAAGAGCCACATGGTGTTATTGCTTTTCTTTTTCTTTTTGAACCATATGGTATCTTAATTGAGTATACATGTATATCTAACCTTCAATTGCATTTCACATCTTAAATTCCTGAATTCTTTAGTCTCCTGCAAGAATTGCAACATGCTGGATTATATTCTTGGAATATTTAGGACATTTCTTTTTGTTTTTTTTTGTAGTACTATAACCTAATATTTGCTGTTCTTAATACAGGTGGTAGTCGAATCGGTGAAGTCGTATATTAGAAAGTGAAGGTTGTGATCTTATCCAGTAAGCAAACCACATCATATATCCTCGAAAAGATTTTAGCAGAAAGTGTACCTAAACCATGTCGGATCATGCTTTCTGCAGGGCACATGAAGCTTATGCTCGATCAACAGTTCCATTTCTATATTTGGACCTCTTTACAGTTTTTTTTACAACTGGAGTTCCTTATTTTCCATCCTGCAAGTCTTAGATTTGACGGTATCAGTTCCTTCATATAATAGCATAATTGCACTTACAAATGTTCTCCTTAATTCAGACATGACATCGGTTAGTGCAATAGCTCGAGGAATGATTGTGTTATAGAGAATTGGATGATTCGGATTTTCCATTAGACCAAGGATTGTTTTGCAAAAATAAGAGAGATTTCTGATCGTAATGGTAGATGGAATGCATAAATCTGTTCTTTCTGCAGTTGGGTTTATCTTTGTGGTTATGTCCTTGAAACAATTGGGTCATCATGTCTACTTTGCCATTTGTTTCATTATTAGATGATCTTTTGAAATGTCATAATCTTGATATGTATATAGTTTAAGAAAATAAGGGAATTTGAAGAGTTGACCGTAGAAAACTATAACTTCATAAACTTTCATTTCGTTCACCTCTGTTATCTGTAAGATGGACGATTAGATCAAGTAGTCAAAAAAACAAATCAGCCAGATAAATATTAAGTAGCACCGCACAGAAACGCTACTTCTTCTTACCAGCAAACTCGTCTTGTTCTCCCTATGAGGGAAGCCAAGACGGTTCTCAAGTGCAATGCACGTGGTGCGTCATTTCGATTGAACTCGACTTCGAATCTTCCTCCGAGGGATTTCAGGTTCCATCTCAACCGTCAAATCGTCGATCCAGCTATCTCGTCGTCTCGTGGGACCCAAGTTAATATAACAGCCGGTCGAATCGTCTCCCTCTCACTCTCTCTCCCCTTGAGGTAAAAGAGTGAGCACCTTGTTGGTACCGTGAGAGGGGTGAGCGAGCATGGGAGTGCTCATGTCTTCCCTCCTTGCGTCGAAGCTTCTCGCCGCCTCTGCCTCGCTTCGCCCCGCCTCTTCTCCTCTCTCTCGCCTCCCCCTCTTCTTCCGCTCTCCCTCGCAATTCCCCGCGGCGGAGGAGCAGATGCCTCGTGCGGACCCAAGATTCCGATACCGTTGCTTCCGACGGTAATCCCAAGCCCCAGAATGGCAATCTGGTACCTTTCTTTTGCTTCTTCTCGCCTTTTGGTCGAACTCTTTGTTTATGAATCGGAAACTTTTGATTCTTGAGGTGACTCTTGTACTATTCGTGATGGGGATCAGGAGTTTTCCCTAGGTAGATTAACATTTCTGTTGGTTGTTATCTTGGAGGTACTTGTGCTGTCGATGTGTGTACACTTCAAGATTTTTGGGCATGTTTGATTAATAAAGAAAGTTTTAATTTACGATATGTTTTGTACCTGAGCGTAGGGGTATTCAAATTGAATTGGAAAACCGAACTGAACCTAATCGAGTCTGAATCAAACTGGTTCAAAATTGGTTCTGTCTGAATTGATTTACCAATGGTTCGATTTTGAAGGCTAAAAATGGTTGCAGTTTGAGGATACCCTTCTTTAGTTTCGTTAATTGGTTCAAATCGATTTTAATTTAAAAGATATCAATCTGATTAACTTCATTGCCCTCAGCCTTTAATCGGTTCAAACCGATTAATCAAGCCGATCCAAATGCCCAAATTTAAAAATAATGTGGGCTCAATTTCATAGATATTATTGTGTCGTTCAATTGGACCAATATTCCGGTTCGGTTCAATTGGACTGAATCGGTTCATTTAAAACAATATATATTTTTGAATTACTTAAATTATAAATCAGTTAAACGAATCGGATTAATCGGTTTTGACTTGGTTCGGTTAGGATGATCTGAATTGGTTCCGGTTCGGACTATCTTACTTTAACCAACCGAACCAAAAAAATTGTTCGGTTTGACGTTTAACGGTTTGGTTTGAACTAGTTTAAACACCCCTATCAGAACTTCATGGAGAACTGTTATCATTTGGAAAATCAAATTCCCCCATCTTTGTTTGGTGAGGAAACAAGAAAATTTGGAGAATCGCATTTCAGATTTAAGGAAAAGTAGGGGAGCTTAATTTTTCATCATATTCTTTTGGAAATTCAAAAGAGTTCTCTGGATCCTTTCTTTTTGAAACCATTCACCAGCTTTTTAGGCGCTATGTCCATGGAATGTATATTGGTTTAGTCTTTTGGTCAACCAAACTTGGGTGATCTGATTTTTGTCTATCAGCTTGTCTTCTGCGGTGTTGTTTTGCAGCAACATACTACAAACTGTTCCATCTAAAATTTTCTTCTTTTTGTAGTTGTTAGTTTTATGTTTGTCTAAATATTCTGAAAATCCACGAGATTTTTTAGAGCTATATATGTGCTATCCAGAACAAGGTATGCAATTTCGTACCATACCAGAGTTTCGACGTTCGCTCGGTACGGTACGAAACTGTATACCGAGTGGTATACCGTTCTGTCACGGACTTAGCTGGTTTTGTCTAAGTCGTGCGGCACCCTTGCGTGTCCGTCCGCAAAGGTCAGCCTCCCCGAAGCCTCCCATTGTCCCGTAGGACCAACAAAAGAGAGAACGGGTTAGAGAGAACGCCTCAATCGGGATCCACAAGCAAACATCTTCGAAAAACACTTCATAGACAATGCAAATTACAAACAGACTTTACAAGCTCTGAACAGTTGCACAACAAAAGGTAAAATGGTCCATTACAGATCGAAAATCTCTCGCACGTGTCCACATGACACAACCTTTATTTATAAACCTAAAGAGGCCACCAATCCAACTAAAATGGGACTATTAAGCCTTCGGCCATCCCTCTACATACTGTACAAGGCATGAACATACCAAAAGACACGGACATACATAAGCATTACATCAAACATCCTGTTTCGAAATTTGTCCGTGACATTCTCCCCCACTTATTCCTTCGACGTCCTCGTCGAAGCCTTTATGAACACTGCAACTCGTCGCCTTTTGCTGAGTCTTCAATCTTCCGCTCCATCTGCAATACGCCTCTTGGCTCCCAGCTGCTCTCCGCTGCTGTTTTTGAGTAGTCGAACCTTTGATCTGCTATGCTGCTTCAACTCACCAATGACTCTGACTCTGGTGTGGGGTTGGCTGAGTTGTGTTGATCCTTGTTGATTCCTGCGGATCTCCCAGATGAAGGAAAAGACCATCCTTACTGCGCCAGTCTCTCAAATTCCACATGCTGCTTGAACTGGGTGGATGCTTGTTGGAGCTTTAACGAGCATCATCTCGCAAACTTTTGAAGTTTTGGGCCTTCCTCCACAAAATTTGCTCATTGACTCTTCTTTCACTTAGTTGTCACATCCAAGTAGGTTCGCATCACTTCCGCTTTCGATTGGTATTTCGTTGAGAAATGAAGCGGACAATCTACTCTCAGTAGCACTGATCACCGTTGGTGAGGATTTGACAATTATTGTCTTTCATTATCTTTGAAAGGTCTTTGAACATATGCAGAGCTCCTCTGCTGGATAGATAAGAGAATTGGGGTACTCGGTTTCGCCTATTCTCTTAAGAGTTGAGAAGACAAAGGTTACTTGACTTCGCCCGCCTCCTCGAGGTTGTACTCCATGCATCGAGCTGGTTACTGGCCTTCGCCTGCTCTTTGCTCACACTTCTAAAGCACTTGAAGTGTTTGCACTCCTTGCGTTGAGTTAGTTACTGTGATTTACCTTCTCAATGCCATCGAACTTCTGGAATGCAAGAAGTTTTCACCCCAACTTGGAATAATTCTCTCATAGGTTTGGTCGCCTCTGGGATTGTACCGTCTTCTCCATCAACCCTGTCGCCTACTCCACTGAGTAGCAAAGGTACAGCACCGCGTACTGCCTGCTTCGTTCCTTGGTTATGCCCTCTTGCATGACCCGAAGTCCTTCACTTTCGGCTATCTTGATGAGAAGCTCATTGACACCGGTCTTACGATCCTCGGCCTCTGCCCTTCCGCCTTGTCTCGGTACTTGGAGATTGCCTCTGCATGCTCCACCTCCTCGGCCCCTTTCACGACCAAGCGCTCTTCCTCCATGAGCGCAAGGGATCAATGACTTTCACGGAAGTCCCGCCTCTGCGGTACCATGGCGCTGCCATGCCCATGGCACTACTATCTGTCGCCTCGCATCTGCATCCCTTTTCTTCACGATCAGTAGATATGTCTCCGTGGCACTCCTCTGAGTCCATCTCCATTCTAACTGATGCTTGATTTTGGGTAGCTAAATCCCTCTGGACTCGTCGTCGCTTCCTCGCCCCTTTCGACCGTCTGCTTCAACACCTCTGTGTTCTCCAAGCAGTCTGTTTGGTCGATGGAAAGACAGATTGCAACTCCCATGCATGGCCTCTGCCATCACGTTGTAGGGTTTGCACCGATTCTGTTCTCCTTAGCTTCCTTGGTAGCAACGTTCGCTTACTCGACCTTGTCCTCTGACTTGCCGGGCTCCCTTAAGCGAATATGAGCTTTGGAGCAGTCCAACTCTCCAGCTGCTTCGATCATACCTCTCCATGATCAAGTCCCTCCCATGGGACTCACTGGTACTTGCATTCAAACTTTTCCCTTGGTGGAACCCAGCCCCCATATGCTGATGACCAAGGTTTTCATCCGATGCAAAATTCGATGCACGCACGAAAGACCCGCCTCTGCGGTACCATGACCTTCACTCCTTGAATCCATAGCCCTTCTTGCCGTCGTGTTGTTCACCGAAGTGGAGCTTCCAGTAGCTCCCGATCATACCTCCATATGATCTAGTCCCTCACGGGACTATGTCGTGTGTATCGCATTGCCACGAACTGTTCCACCACGATCCGCTGCACCATGTCGCCTCCTGGTGACATCTCTATTGCATTCTGATCCTTGTGGATGAACTCGAATTGTGAACCCTCCATGTGTGGCCTCTGCCAATACATCGCAGGGTCTCTTCCACCTTCGATTTTGTTCGCTCCTTTGGCAATCGACCTTCATCCACCCACTCTTGGGCCACACCTAGATGAAGCACCGCTCTAGGATAGTCCGTCGCCTAGTAGCTCCCGAAGTCCACCGACTTCACTGTAATTTTTGCACCATTGTCTGGATCCTGGGCCTCTGCCCCTACCAGCACAATCTCCGCTGCGCACCACTTCCTTCATGGCAACTTGAATGGCAACACTATGACATATTCTTCAAGAGTACCCACCTCTGAGTCCTCTTGCCCCGTGCTAAGGCCTTCTGAACCCAATTTCACCTCCGCAAATTGAGTCGCCTTAGTTCCTCCATCAAATGCTTCTCCGAGATAAGTTGCATGTGCTCAGAAGCTCCTTTCGTCTTTGGCACCATGCAAGATGAGTCCACTCCGTCAGAATGAAGGACCCATGGAACAACATGATTCTACTCTTGCCTCTGCAAGAGTTCATGTCTAAGGAAAGCACTGTGCCTCCGCTCCATGTTCCAACTTCTATGCTGGCTCCATTCATGCGGCTTGGGTACTTCACCAAGTTACACCCAAGTTGCTCCGCTCCTCGTTTTTGCATTGAGTCGATGGTGGCCCTCGCGCCCACCATTCCACGGGTCAGCCCTCCCTTGAGTCCGATCTCCATATCGACTCCAAGTGTGCCTTCATTTAAGTTGCTTTGGGTCGCTCCCCCACTTGATCTCGCAATGCATCCACCAATGCATTCTCTCGGGCGAGATCACGCAACAACTCCTTGCTGCTTGCTCAGTCCATTGAGCTTCGTGGAGTTGTTGTTTGTTGAGGTACTCCTTCTCAACTTGTGAGGTCCGTCCCACGTATTCCTCCCTCTGGAGAGTCGGGACTTATCCCTCCTGGATAACTATCCCGTTGGAGCAACATCTCTCTTCGTTTCGGAGACCACCATCTCCTTGGACTACTCCGATCTGCTGAACAAACTGTGCATTGTTCTGCCTCCTGCAAACGCACTTGCTAGATTGCGACTCCACGTCAATACAGCCCCTGCTGCACCCCTCAAGGCCTAGCAACATCCTGAACTCGTTGCACACTTCAGCCTCCTACGGATATCCTTCACATGCTGAAGAGAAAGTTTCAATGCTCCATGGTGTCGAGTTTCGGTCGCCTTGGGATGGTCGTGAACATTCCATCGTCCGCATACAAACCCATGCATTAGTATCGAATTCATGTGTGGCCTCTGCCAATACATTGCAGGGTCTCTTCCACCTTCGATTCTGTTCGCTCCTTTGGCAATCGACCTTCATCCACCCACTCTTGGGTCACACCTAGATGAAGCACCGCTCTAGGACAGTCCGTTGCCTAGTAGCTCCCAAAGTCCACCAACTTCATTGTAATTTGTGCACCATTGTCTGGATCCTGGGCCTCTGCCCCTACCAGCACAATTTCCGTTGCGCACCGCTTCCTTCATGGAAACTTGAATGGCAACACTATGGCATATTCTTCAAGAGCCTGTCTCTGCATCCTCTTGCCCCGTGCTAAGGCCTTTTGAACTCAACTTCGCCTCCGCAAATTGAGTCACCTTAGTTCCTCCATCAAATGCTTTTCCGAGATAATGTGCATGTGCCCAGAAGCTCCCTTCGTCTTTGGCACCATGCAAGATGAGTCCACTCCGTCAGAAAGAAGGACCCATGGAACAACATGATCCTACTCTTACCTCTGCAAGAGTTCATGTCTTTGACCTCTGTCTAAGGAAAGCACTGTGCCTCTGCTCCATGTTCCAACTTCTCTGCTGGCTCCCTTCATGCGGCTTGGGTACTTCGGCAAGTTACACCCAAGTTGCTCCGCTCCTCGTTTTTGCATTGAGTCGATGGTGGCCCTCGCGCCCACCATTCACGGGTCAGCCCTCCCTTGAGTCCGATCTCCATATCGACTCTAAGCGTGCCTTCATTTGTGTTGCTTTGGGTCGCTCCCCCACTTGATCTCGCAATGTATCCACCAATGCATTCTCTCGAGATCATGCGACAACTCCTCGCTGCTTGCTCGGTCTATTGAGCTTCGTGGAGTTGTTGTTTGTTGAGGTACTCCTCCTCAACATGTGAGGTCCGTCTCACATGATTCTCCCTCTGGAGAGCCGAGACTTATCCCTCCTGGATAACTGTCCCGTTGGAGCCACATCTCTCTTCGTTTCGGAGACCACCATCCCCTTGGACTACTCCGATCTGCTGAACAAACTGTGCATTGTTCTGCCTCCTGCAAACGCACTTGCTAGATTGCGACTTCACGTCAATACAGCCCCCGCTGCACCCCTCAAGGCCTAGCAACATGCTTAACTCGTTGCACACTTCAGCCTCCTATGGACGTATCCTTCACATGCTGAAGAGAAAGTTTCAATGCTCCATGACGCCGAGTTTCGGTCGCCTTGGGATGGCCACGAATAGTCCATCGTCCGCATACAAGCCCATGCATGAGTATCGAATTCTTTGAGTTAGCAATTCCCCTCACCTCTGTGAGCTTTGCACAACTCTTTCGGTCGCTGAGCAACTTATTCCACCTTGCCTGGTCTCATCCTTTGCCAAGCGCCTCGCTTGCTTTGAGCACCATCAAGTATGGTTGTCAACGTTGAGCCGTAGCTCAAACTCAGCTATCCCAACCTTTGTGCGCTCCGCATTCTTCCAAGCTTATCTGTTCTCGTGGTGCCTCTTGCGCGAAGGGTTGGCCATTCCTCTGAATGTCAATCTCAGATGCCCGCTCCTCCGAGCGACTCCTTTTCCCTACATCTCCATGCCCGTTTTCCCCCAAATGGTCGCGCGTGTGCTGACTGCCCTCAACGCAGCCCCGCTAGGTCCCCCACGTTTGCATGCTAAGTGTTTTTATGAGTGCTTGTCCCGCTCTGATACCATCTGTCACGGACTTAGCTGGTTTTGCCTAAGTCGTGCGGCACTCTTGCGTGTCCGTCCGCAAAGGTCAGCCTCCCCGAAGCCTCCCATTGCCCCTTAGGACCAACAAAAGAGAGAACGGGTTATAGAGAACGCCTCAATCGGGATCCACAAGCAAACATCTCCGAAAAACACTTCATAGACAATGCAAATTACAAACAGACTTTACAAGCTCTGAACAGTTGCACAACAAAGGGTAAAATGGTCCATTACAGATCGAAGATCCCTCGCACGTGTCCACATGACACAATTTTTATTTACATGCCTAAAGAGGCTACCAACCCAATTAAAATGGGACTATCAAGCCTTCGGCTGCCCCTCTACATGTTGTACAAGGTATGAACATACCAAAAGACACGGACATACATAAGCATTACATCAAACATCCTGTTTCGAAGTTTGTCCGTGACAGGACGGTCCGTGTACCGGTACATACCACCCGTATCGGGCGATATTATTCGAAATTGTATACCTTGATCCAGAGACTATGCTGTTAGACACATGTTTCTTTATATGATGGTGTATTAATTATGATGTCGGAGAGTGATCATGTGGATATATTACATGTACACTTAAGGGTAGCTTGCTTATTTCTGGTTTTTTAATATTCTCAGCGCAAGAACAGGAGAGATATTCTTTTGGAATATGTAAGAAATGTTCAGCCATATTTTATGGAGTTATTCATGAAAAGGTCACCACAACAGATAACTTTTCATCCTATATTTTGTAACTATGAAATTTCTTTTAAGATAAAATAGGAAACCATCAGATTCATGTGTAACTTGTTCTGAAAGATTTTGGTTGGTTCCTATTATTTCATTTCGACTTTTATGATAAGCAGAATTTAAAATAAGAATTTATGCGTATTTGAAGTGTCACATCCCAAGTGCATCTGTCACCAGAAATGCACCGATTGTGACAACAAACCAGTATGACAGTCGTATACATTAAATATATTACATCAAAAGGTTATATTGTTTCTGTTATATACATAAAAAGCAAAATTCTATCTATTTGTAAGAGCAGAGTATCTCCTTATTTTCTTGAAATCCTTTAGGAACTTAAGGCTCTGAAATATTTAAAAAAATAACATAACTCAGCAACAATTGAATTGCTGAGTAGGCATAAAATATAAGAACAGTGACAAACGGTGTACTAAATGAATAATAAATCAAAGGATTAAACCAGTCAATCATTAAGAAATAATAAAATAATAATAACTTGCAACATTGATAATTATCAAGTGCCAACATATTACATGTTAATCGATGGCTCATTAGAACACCCGAACTCTCGGGATGGATAGCTTTTCAACAACAACGAAAAGGGTCCATACAACACTCTCATTGGAGTGGCGCCTCTTAGCCACAAGTGGAGACATGTCTCCCCTATCTCGAGCGGGAGACCATTAGCTGTCACGTTTGATAGTCTGCTAAATCTCTTAAGGGAACTGACCTACTTGCTTAATGTTTGATGGTCTGCTAAATCTCTTAAGGGAACTGACCTACTTGCTTAATAGTAAGGATCAATGTCCATAGTATATATCGGTAATCATGTGGGCACATATCATGCAATACTTTAATACACCGATTCCAATATAGAAAGTTTATAATTCGGATAATAATGAAAAATTATTAAATAAGATTTATCAGTATTTAATAAATATAATAACGATTGGTTAATATCAAAATTTTAAGTTAATCATATAAGAATATGATTAACAATCATTATCTATTGTCATATAATTTTATAAAATTTTTAATTTCAAAATAACAACATAACAAATGGAGCGTAAATTGGTTACAGCATATAAACATGTCAAAAATGATAGTTTTACCTTTTATTCCTTCACAAATCTATAATTACATATAGGCCCTTTATTTTAAGAAAATTAAATATTACATGGTCTCATATTGTTACACTAATTTTTTTTCTAATTTTACTCTTGAGGTTGTTGATGCCTTGCGTCAAACTGTGACAAATATGATTGGAACACTTCCACATCAATTCTTTGCAATGACAGTTACTACGGGATGTTACCTGTTGTAATATCTTTTATCCATTTTGGTAACAAAGAGTCAAAGACACGAGTGCATGAATAGTATGGCATTTGTATTATATTTATAATCTCAATAGTACTCTGCAGTCATGACTTTGTTTTTTTCTTGTGGATTTTAATGTGTACCTTGTTCTGGTATCAGGTAGCGGAGAACCTGGCACAACTCATGTATAGTGTTATGATGACTGGTTACATGTTTGGGAATGCACAATACCGATTGGAATTGCAGCAAAGCCTGGAGCATATTGCCCTTCCTGATCCAGAAGAAAAAATGTATGTTCTCTCTGACATTGCTATCAAGATGGGGTGGGTGTGGTTTTGATGCCTCTGGTGACTAGTGATAATATCTACTTGAAACTTCAATTTTTTTATGATTATCTTTTTTAAGAACTAGAGACATTTTTTTTTAATTTGGCAAAACAAACTATTTTATCTGTCCATATGAGATGTGACACTCTTGACTTATTTCTGTAATCAGTTTTATCTAACTATCATCATATTGCAACTTAGATGCTCATGTTGATATTAATGGTAAAAGGAACATGGTAGTGAGGGTATTTTAAAATTTCTATCTGACGTGATTTACTACAAATAACCACTTTGCTTATCAAGCTTTTTTCAAGAAAAGTAATAGCTAGTTTGCTTGTGGGCTATTGTTTTGCAAACTAGTTGCAGATGATGGTTGGACCTCAAGCAAGCAATTTTCTGTTTGTGTTTTAAATTTTGTGGTAGTTGATGCAGAATTACAAATTAAATAGGAAACATTTAGTCACAAGTTATATGATACTGGACAATTGAGGCATAAATAGCTTTGTTAGTAAATTTCCATAAACGGCTGTTCGAAGAATGGCTGCAATTGGAAAGAAAAAAGGGGATATGGTTGTAGCAAATGGAGAATTGTGTTTTCAAAAGTTTATATTGTTCAGATCAATTCCTAATCTCCTATCTACTGCCCAGGTTTATTTTCTTTTACAGGATCATTTGATTGTAAATGTTGTATAATTTGCCTCGTGAATGGTGTAGGAGGTTCCAGATTTTGCACTTGGGACACAGAAAAAGGTGGCTGGAGAAGTTATTAGGTGGAACAAGATCACTGGCCCTGAAAAAATGGATGCAGTGAAATACATAGAATATCTTGAAGCAGAAATCGAGGAACTGAATCGCCAAGTAGCAAGGAAGTTGTTAAATGGACATAATGAACTTTTGGAATATCTAAAGACCCTAGAGCCCCAGAATTTAAAGGTAGTTCATCTTTCATTGCTTAGTTTATTGGGCTTGTGAACTTGCATAAAAGCATCTTATCAAGGTACCTTTTTTTCCTAATGAAGACTGTACTTTTAGCGTTCATAAATTAACGATAAGAGTTACATGGAGCAGAGTTCTATTTTGGATCTTAGTGCCTATCTTTTCTATTTTTATGTTGTATAATATTTGTGGTCTGGACTCCAGAAGATGAGCTAGCTTAACTTTGGCTTGTAATTACCTTAAGATGTGCCATAAATTATGGTGTAGCTCTGCCCAGCAATATACCTAGGTGTCATGTAGATGCATCAATGACAAAAATGATATAGTAATTGAAGACACTTGTCTATAAAATCTGGACATAACTTCTCTTTTAAGGCGTTTGAAGCTCACTTTCTTCTGTCTGCTTTACAAATCCTGTTTCACCTTGATGGATTAAGGCCATTGTCATATGTGCTTAGAAGAAACAAGCATCTTTGCCTGCTTCTTGCTTACTAACCATGATAGTGATGAACGATTACATAATACATTTAATTACAATATGAGCAATTAATGGTAATTTAACTTGAGAAAATCAACTTTAGTTGGAAATGAACAATTTGTCTTAGTGAATACTAACTATCATGGTGTTTTTTTTTTTAATTTGTTCTTTGGCCTTCGAATTTCAATGTAGCTATCTTATAAAGGTGCTACCTCTTTGGATGCTCCCTTGTCTGGTTAAACGTTGCACCAACTTCATTCATACAGTAATGCTGTCCTTGTCCTGGTCCAAGTAAAACTCATGTTGAACCTTTCTGAATATTACAACATGAAGCATTGATCATTTGTTTCTAGTTAGCCTATCTATTTTAGATTGAGATGAAGTGTGAACACCATAGAAATTTTCAACAACTTTCTTGAAGATTGCTTAGTGGAAGGTTCACAAACTAACAAGTATGATCCAGAAACCACCTTGTTATTTTCAGATATGCCATCTTATTTCATTGACATGACTTCCCAAAATTATTACTAAAGTACTATTTTTTGTGATGAGCCATGAGAGACAGACTTTAAAAGGTGTTGTCAGGTTTAATTGCTTTCAATTCTTCGAAGCACTTTTAGAATGAACATTATTCTTAAATGTATGATATAGAAATCAATTACTGTTTATATTTTCTATGATTCCTAGAATGCCTATAGGTTCTGGCAGAATTGATGTTCTTAAGAAGGATGCCAAATGAATGACTTTGGCTATGTTGGTTAAAGGGGAAAACATCATTGAGGTTCTCTGCTTCAATGTAACTTAACAATTTTGTTATGCAAAACCTAAATGATACAAGTCGACATTCATATTTAATGAAACTATGAACCCAAGGTAGGACTACCTTCTTGATGCTACTAATTTTGTCTACTTCAAAATTGCATAATGTGCAACTAATGGATCTAATTTCTACAATGAAGATTTGACTTTAATTAAGAATTTGGCATCTGTATTTCTCAAGAATCATATGTATCATAAGTGACATTAAGTGTGCTTGGTGTATTGTTGTTGGGTTGGGCAGCTACTGTGATGCCTACTAGACCAAAGGGGTGGGATAATTGCCATTTTCATTGAAGAAAGTTTAACTTTGATTGGTGATTACCTATCCACCTTTTGTGCTTGCAGCCTTCTTATATATGTATCATGTTGATGACTGAAGTATTTAAAATTAGAAAATGAAACACATGAACATTAGTGTCAAGGTGTGCTTTTTTTTTTCTGTTGGAAATGACAAGAAAATGTATTTTTGACTCAAGGTGTCCTTTCCTCTTCACAAAATGTGAAGGTAGTTGTTGTTGACCTCTGATATTATATGTTTTTCTAATAGTAGGGAGATAAAGAATTCTTTTTAATTAAAAAGCAGCTACATCCATAATATCGACTTACATATCCAGTAGTAAGGATTGGGGGAAAAGTGAAAGGTGTACTATCATTGTATCTAAATTTGGTTAATTTCTTTAGCGACCACATTGAAATAATTAAGTTAATGATAGTGGTTAAGCTGGAGATGATTATGATCTGCACCTCTGCTGGGTCTAGTGAAACTATGTGCAACCGTCTAGACCTTTAGGATATTTCATTAATATTGTATTCTGTAAGGGAATGAGGAGCATAGATATTAGGGACACACTTTCTCCTACTAATCTTGTTCTCATATGTAAAAACCTTACTGCAACTATTGTTATAACTGGTTTTCTGTTGACATTTTTGGCACTTGACTGCTTTATAATTTGGCCAAATGATAGGATTTGATGTCTTTTTTTGTCAAGGAAAGATGAATACTTTTAATGAGAGATATGAGAGAGAACAGAGGAGAAGAACAAGCAAGGGGTAAGAGAATAGAGATGAGAGATGAGGATTATAAATTTGAAAGGAGATAGTATTTATAATCTTTGTTATCATTTGATTTGATCTGATCTGATGGATTTAGAGCTTTATAGTAGTCTTTATTCATGGATTCTCATCCCTTGCCTCGTAAAATTCTAAATAGAAAAAAACTTAACAGGCATATACCATCATAGAAGTTGAAGGGTAAAAAATTTAATCTCACATCCTCAAAAAGCATCCCTGTTATAAGACTATAACTTTCTAAATATTACTCTAAATAAGAAAGTAGATAGTCTAACATATACCACAGCTATATTGTAGAGTGGATGAGATCAGATGTTTAGGTTGGAGATAAGTAGATAAAGACCTCAGTTTAACAGTTACTGCTAAAGGGGAAGAAGAGGATTTTTTTTCTTTCTTTTTCCTTAGATGTCCTGCACTCTACAGAACCCGTGTTTATCTATCCTTATGTAGACATATTGATCGGACTGCTGGGATATAGGCAACAGAAAATTTTTAGTAATATGCCCTTGTGGAATTTTACCATACTAGTAGTCAATCCCGGTGCAAGTGCTGCTGGAGAGAGGCATGGTTTCTTGAATGGATGTTCTTTGTTATCTTTTCTTGGGCATTGTCATAAGTAAATTTGCAAATGAGTTAAAAGTTTCATATTGCTGCAAATATGAAAAGATTCCATAGGTTCCTAATTTGTTAGAGATGTTGGGACAAGATTTTCAATTTTGGCCAGTTTGGAGAGAGGGGATGCGGGGTTGGGGAGAAGGGGAAGAAGGTGAGGAGGTAGCACAGAAGAAGAGGGGTGGAGGTGTCAGAGAAAAAGAGGAGGGGAGCAGGCTGCACGGAGTTACACTGGTGGATGGTGGACAGCGGGTGGCATGTGGTAGTCAGATGATCTAACTTTTGTGTAACATTTCTCAATGATGTTTCAAGGTTTCGTCTTCATGATAAACTTAGCAGTATCTCTTTATTTGTTAGACTTAGTATTTTGTTTTTGCATTTGTCTTGTTCATAATCAAGTTACTGATCATTCTTCCCTTCCTCAGACTTCGGTGACTGAAACAAGTGCTCCTGAACTTGCCAATCTGCTTTTTTGGCTAATGGTAGTTGGCTATAGCATTCACAATATTGAAGTTTTCTTTGACATGGAAAGAATCTTCGGTGCACCACCTGGAAAGAATGTCTGAAGATGCAGTAAATTGAGAGAATCCAACCTTGTAACATTCCATGGTAGCCAATCCCAAACCTCAGAGGTAATAATACATTTGCATGGCATATTGTTGTGTGTACACTTGGTAGCGGCTGAGATGCCTCCATATTTGTTGGCATATTGAAGTTTCGGCGCACAGAAACAATGATTTTAGATCTGCATCTCATATGGAATAGGAGTTACATTAATGTTAACAATTCTTTTACTTGAATTCTTTTGTTGCAACAATGTCATCAAAGTTAGCTCAACTCAAAAAGAGTTCTAGTGTATCTTATTGACAAGTATAGAATATATTATTTGTCTAGTCTTTTGACTGGAATTAATCAAGGTCTGACTTCAATGTGCAGGCATTTGAAAGTCTAATGCATAGTCTATCTTAACTTTTGAAGGAGAACTAGGGAGGTTTCATGATTTGGATCCTTGAAGAACTGAGGACAGATCATTTCAGGTTTTTTCTTCATTCATTCTGGTGGAGTGCAAATGAATTTGAGACATGCAATAATGCTGGATCTAAAGTCTGCAGAGACATTATCTATGGAAGGATATTTTACATCCAAATTTATTTGCAAAACAATATTGTATCCTCATATGCCCTATTTCCTCTGCACCGTTCTCTTATCTTCTTTTCTTATGAGCACGAAGTCGGTGTTAGGAGTAAAAGAAGGGTGAGGCGAGAATGCTCTACGATACCGTCATCTTTACGGGTTGAATGATGATGACAAGAATAATGAAGGTATAAAGTTGATGAGTAATATAGCACGTAGCGAGTGATAAAGGTGATGATCGACGGGATAGAGGTTAAGATTAATTTTATTTTTTTTAAAGAAAGGATATTATGTGGTATTGAAGTAAAGTTGAAGATGTTTTAAGGGGAAAAAAAAGAAACTTTAGTTTGTTTTTTCGAATTTGCCCTTTAGATTATTCAGGCACAAATTCAGTTGGTAAAGCCTGGACCGAGTGCACAGGGGTTGTTGATGAACGGCTTGGATCAATTGCCAGCCTATCTTAAAACAACGTTGGAATTATGATAGGATTCGGATTCCGATACTATTTCAATCCGATCCGCTAATTCCCGGAGTAATAAAGGAAACAAGCGTGGGTGGAATTGTCGATTGACGACCGACCGACCCAACGTGAGAAACCCTCGCCTCCCGAGGAAGAAAAAGAAAAGGGCGCGATCGGCTGAAGTACCCCGTTGGCGATGGCCCCTCATCCTCCTCCGTCGGCGACGGCGGCCGCCCAGCACGTGCAGCAGTTCCTGACGACGGCCCTGTCGCAGCGGGGCCCGGCGGCGCTGCCCTACTCGGAGGACGTGAAGTGGCATATACGGCAGCACCTGGTGGCGCTGGCGGAGGCCTTCTCCTCCCTCCGCCCTCGCACAGCCACGTTCACCCATAACGACGGCCGTTCCGCCCACCTCCTTCAGGCGGAGGGAACCATCCCGATCTCCTTCCGCGGCGCCGTGTACCACCTCCCGGCCTCCGTTTGGCTCCTCGAGTCCTACCCCCGACGCCCCCCTGCCGTCTACCTCACCCCCACCCGCGACATGCTCGTGAAGCCTGGTCACCCCCTCGTCGATCCCTCCGGGCTCGTCCGCGAGGATGCCGCCCCCTACCTCCGCTCGTGGGTCTTCCCCGCCTCCAACCTCGTTGACCTCGTCCGATCGCTCTCTCACCTCTTCGGCCTCGATCCCCCTCTGTACACCCGCCCCAACCACGCTACAACTTCTCCTTCCCCCTCCCTCTCTCCCTCCCCTTCTCCCTTGCCCTCCTCCTCCTTCTCGTCCCCGTATGGCGTTGGCGTTGGTAGCCCTTCACGATTCCCCCCGCCCCCGTCGTCACAGGCCTATCCACACTTGCGGCCCACCGAGGACCCCGCCGAGGTCTTCCGCCGCAACGCTGTTGCCAAGATCTTGGATGCCGTCCATACGGACATGGGTGCAATGCGCCGTGCTCAGGAGGCTGAGATGGAGGGCCTCTTCTCCACCCAGGCCGAGCTACGGCGGCGTGAAGAGGAACTTACCCACGGGCTCCGTGAGATGGTAGAGGAGAAGGAGGGCCTTGAGCAGCAGCTGCAACTCGTCCTCATGAACACGGATTTGCTTGAGGGGTGGGCGAGAGAGAATGAGGGGCTGTGTCGGCGGTGCCATGATGGGGTTGATGTGGATGATGTCTTTGAGCCAGTTGATGCCTTGTCGAGGCAGATGCAAGAGTGCACGGCGGCCGACCTGGCAACTGAGGACACCATCTATGCGCTGGACAAAGCTGTGCAAGAGGGAGCAATACCATTTGACTCGTATCTGAAAAACATAAGGGCATTGTCAAGGGAGCAGTTCTTCCACCGGGCGTTGGCAGCCAAGGTTCGTGCTACACTTGTGCAGGCCCAGGTTACAAGCATGGCTGCACGAGTGCCACACTATGCTTCCTAGTGGAGGTCAGTGATGGCTTTTAGATTGTACACAGTGGTCCAGTTGTTATTCTATTTGTCAATTTTCTAGGTTGGATTTATTTATATTATCCACTGATGGGTCATTGAATAAATCATCTCTATGAACTTACTGCTTTATCCATCTTGGTGATTTGTGATGTATTTGTTGGGATTAAGTTTGAAGTCTATGAGATTTTAGACTTGATCTTGTAGTTCTCTCATTTATGTCGGTGTAAGACATGATATTTGATTTATCTAATACTTATTCTGTATGATAATTTGTTATAATGTTTTTCATTTATGCCTTTACAATATTGTTAGTGGGATGTATGAGACCAGATTATGTCTCTTCAGATATATGTTGATGTGCATATTGATTGCCATGCTATTCTTATGCAATGGAATTTTAGCTTTTATTATAGTTTAATGATGCTTCTAATATTGGTGATGTCATTAGACAATAACTTTTTTAGCCTATAGAACCAAAATACTGTATTGCAGGCATTCAAAATTGTTGTCATAACGTGAGACTGTATCATGATGTTCTTATTGGAGAACCAACATGATTTCTTTTAGGATTCATCCTGATAGTGATATGTTGGCAGTCCACCCCGTAAAAGGGAGGCTCTAGAACAAAAAAGAGCTCGAACTCAGAAAAGAAAAACTACTCAGATATGAAGTCATTAAATCACCTTGTGCATCGTGATTTTGTTAGCCAGAAGCACTTAGAGTAGATGTTATACATGTGAAACTGAGACAAGACTAAGCTAAGGCTTAAGTCCATCCAAGTTTATGTGAATAACCAGATCAAGCCTAATTTAATCCCAAAAGGAGAAACTGATATAACTGAATTCATCCAATTATCTGATGTAATAAAATCTAATCAGCTGATGTCTGCAGAGAAAAAGAAGATAAAGAAAATGTTGTGCAATAAGTTTATGTTCTGCATTTTGTCTTATCTGGTTCACCATATCCTTAGACTGCTTACTCCTAAAAGAATTAGGTTAAATTTAGTCCAAGGGTCTAGCCTGCAGGTTTTTTTTTGTTGAAGATTTGGGATCCCTTATTGACCAGGTGGTCAATAAGGGACTCTTGCATATTCTATAATAATTGCAATTTCTGATGAAGTGGTTGAATTAAATTGAAATTTAAGGCTATAATGATAGATGATATATCGGTGAGAAGACAAATACCAGTCTCTGAATGCTTCTTTGTTTAAGATTGCTAATATTTATTAACGTTAAGATTTGCATTGGGTGTGTACAAGTTAAGATTGTTTTGAGGAAAAATGCATGTTCCTCACACCACAATGGGCATAGCTTTAGTCATAAAGATAATCTCTATCATTACGAACAAGATTGTGTACATGGGCCCTTCACAGACTCTGCATTAGCGGAAGCCCCATTCACTGGTTGTCCCTTTTTCAATGAAAACATTGTACATCTTGCTTTCCCTCATTTTTTCACACCACAGAAGGGAAAACTCTGAAAAGCTTGACAATTATTCTACCAGGACTAAAGGAGTGATGGCTCAAACGGTAGTTTAAATAAACATTAATTGTTTTATAGCATCAAATACTCTTAGTTGATTTATCATTGCTTAAACTAGCATTTGTAATTGTCATGTTACAATAATGAGCTGCCCAGTGTGGTATTCATGTTTTCCATGATGGAAATTGCTCGTTATGTTAAATTACTCAGCACTACTTGAACACATTTTTGAGCTCAACTCTGAGTTTTGAGTCCAGCTGAGGTTCCTTAAATAAGTAGAGCTTTGCTTGGTTTATTGATTGGATCCCTTTTAACCGGATGTGGTTCATTGGTACTTGTTAATTTTTTAATTTAATTTTTCTAAATGTGAAGTAGACATGTGGCTTATACCTCTTAATTATGTGATACTAAGACAACATCCATTGATGCAATGTTTAATCTTTGGCATCATGTAGGATACTTATTAAACTCTGATTATAATTTTTATGGGTCAACTAGGAATTGCTCTCTCCCAACATCAGACTTACTCATTACACCAAACATAACTTCTTTCTAGGTGCACTATATGCATTTATCTTCTCATGGACCATAGGGTTGGACCATTATGATTTTTATGCCCTTGTGAAAGAATTATTACGTCATGAATAATTATGATTTTGATAGAAATGCTTGAAATTGTGAAACTCATAAGTGTATGTTGTCAAGTAGGTAATTATTTGGATCAGATAGAAGTTCTCAGTCTATAATAAGATGTTATTCCATGAGTGCTTGATGTATCAAGGTAATGAATTAATCAAGACAGTTTTCTGTTTTTTTACAACGGATACAGAAGCACCTGTCTTTTGTACAATTGATACAGAAGCGAAGAACCTGTTTGTTTTTTGAAATGTCCACTGAACAATTTGAAATTTCCCATCAAGTCGGCATTCTTCATTGTAGGGTATAACGTGGGTAGCCATTTGGGTCTCACTATTTTAGTCTGTCTCAATTTCATCTTGTTAACAAAAAAGTACTGTCTCACTATTGTTTATCTGGACTTGTTTAGTTTGTCTTATATTAATTTTGCAACATCAAAAGTTCCTAAACTCATCTTGTTAACAAAGTTGTACTATATATCCATTACCTTTTACTGATCAGTAGTATCTCAATTATAATGACCACCTAAATTGCACTGTTTAGCTTTTGTTTGCCACGTCAGAAACATCTCAAAACATATGGTGGTCACCTACAGTTTATATTTAATGAGATGAGCATGGGCATGAGTCAATGACTTTTTGATTTTGTTGAATGATTTCTAGCATCTTTCTGGGGTTGGTAGAATTTCCGGTTATGTTATATTGTTTGCATGTGGTTAATAATAGTTTGGAATTTGGAGTATTAAGTTCAGCTTGCAGCCAATTCTGGTTATTTGTCTTCTTTGTATCTGTTAAAAAGGAATTACCTCAAAACATGTAAGGCTAGTTAGGGTGGGCAGAAGGTCAATCTTGTTGGTTATTGCTCTAGTCATGTAACAGCAATAAATCTTTGATTTTTTTCTGGACTTAGGAAGAGTTTGGTGAAGGAGAATCTAACAAGCTATTGTATAGGAAGTGTTCTTCTTAAAAGGTACATATAACCTAACATGCTTACACAGGGGAAAACACCAAACACATTCTAGAAACAGCTGTGAGCAAAATCATAGAGAATCATAAGAGGCTAATAAATAGGACTACTACATGTGTAAGTTTCCTTTTGAGAATCCGAACACTATTATCTTAGCAATTGCTGGTAAAGAAGTGCAGTTTTCCTGTTTAGAATGTATGTAGTTGTTCAAACCACTGTAAATAAACTTGTAGCGTTATGTGAAAATTTTCTGTTTGAAGCATGAGAGAATTAATATTCTGACTATTACGAAATAATTTTATTTATGTTTTTTGTTTCTTGGATTCTTATAGTGTTAGCTCTTTCCAGGTGGGTTCTATAGGTTAAAGATCAAACTAGGATATCAGTATTTTCTTCATCTTCTTGTCACAGGTGTTGTCTTAAAGAGTTTGTGGTCTTTGGTTGTCTTCAGTGCAGTGATATGGATATTCCTGATGGTGAGTTGCATTTCCTTTTCCCCCCCCCTTCCCTTCCCTTCCACAGACACAGAGAAACGTCACCCTGGTCGACTTATCATTCCAAAAACTTTACAATGCCAATTTGGAGATCCATATCAGAGTTGGTTGATGAGTTGCCTCTTCGCAAATAATGTCGATTTTGGTGTTATGCATTGTAGCAAAACAAACGGATGTTTGATACTTACTCTCAATTTTATGTAAAATTAAACATATTGGCTATCGATCTTTTTCTAGACCAAATATTCTTCTGCAAGTGTTATATTAAACTGCATATAAGATACTCTTACACGAATTCAAGCCTTTTTTTTTAGCTATGAGTAATTTTTTACTCCATACAGTCATCTAAAATAATAATAAAATATAATTTTACTAATATATAATATCTAATTATCAATCATATTCTTATTTCTTATCACCCCTCAATCACTATAACTTCGTAAATCCATTTATGTAAAAGTACAAAATATGATATCCATCCAAAAGCTATTACAAAAACACATGGAATATCATATTTCAGATTTGTAATCTGATATTCTAAATCCTAAAATATTAAATAGATCTAACAAACGTAAAAAAAATATTTTTCACCTTTGATTGATTATCTATCTTTTTTTGTTATTTTGTATCAATGATAAAAGATGCTTCGAGGATTAAGAGGAGAAAAATAAATAAATAATGGGAAGAAAAATATTTGTATGGAAGGAGTTGATACAGTTTATTAAAATTAAACATAAGTTGAAGATTTTATTAATTTTTAGATGATTGTATAAAGTAAATAATAAAATAATATTTTTATTATTTTTTTAAGGAGATTGTCCGTAGCGACGAGGGGGCTTATGAATAGTATGCTTATTGTAAAATAGTAAAAAATAAAATTATCAATAGAAATCTCCAAAAGTAATAAAGAATTTAGAGTAATAAGTTAATGGGTTAGGCCCAAAAAGGCCTTTTATGGCCAACCCGGTTGCGTAGCCCAGTAGCTCCGGCATTTTGGGTTAGGGTTTAGGTAGGACGTGCACGAGAGAGTTCGAGTGAGGTGAGAGACAGAGCAGAGGGAGAGGGAGAGAGAGAGGGGAGAGAAGCGAAAGCCGGAGAGAGAGGAGGGAGAGGGGAAGATGAGCCGGAGCCTGGGAATCCCGGTGAAGCTACTGCATGAGGCGGCGGGACACGTGGTGACGGTGGAGCTCAAGAGCGGCGAGCTTTACCGTGGCTCCATGATCGAGTGCGAGGACAACTGGAACTGCCAGCTTGAGAACATCACCTACACCGCCAAGGTCATCCGATTCTTCCCCCGTCTCCCTTCTCCCTCCTCTTCGTTTTCACCCAATGAAAATTAGGGTTTTGGTCTACCAATGACACCTGGTAGCAGTCGATTTATTCTTTGTATCTTATTTGGTTGTGTTATTTTCTTCTTGATTAGGATGGGAAAGTGTCACAACTGGAGCATGTTTTCATCCGAGGCAGCAAAGTCAGGTAAACTGATGGTTGCCGTGTGTCCATTGAGTGCAGTTTCCTTGGCACCAACAAAATATTGGTTGTCATTGCAGGTTTATGGTGATCCCTGATATGCTGAAAAATGCTCCAATGTTTAAGCGTTTGGATGCGAGAATCAGAGTAAGATAAACTTCTTTTACTCTTGTTGCCGAACAGTATGCACTTGTTTTTTCCCTTCTGTTTCTTAATTAAAATGCTGGATTCGTGAAGGGCAAGGGATCGTCTCTTGGAGTTGGTCGCGGTCGTGCTGTTGCTATGCGAGCTCGGGTGAGTATCCTGCAAAGAGATCTTCTAGCATATTGTAGAATAGTTTGTACACTTGTATGAGTCCATATAGAACTGGAGTGAGATAATTTATCCATCCTGCTGGCTAGCTAAGTTTTGGTCTTTACTGTTCAGGATCTTTGTTCCTGTATTGTTTTGCATACTGTCATTCGAATAATTGTTGTTTTTATTAGTTAATCTGCTGTCCATTCTACCTTTAGATTTTTTGCTCATGTTGAGCTATTCGGTACTTACTGCATCTAACCAATTCCTCTATTTTCTTTGTTGAACTGATAGACCCCTTGATAAGCTATGAATGTTGGCTGGTGTGATAAAAGCAAGGATTAAAAGCATCTGCTAGTTCCTTATAGTTGTCACCTAAATCTGATTACCTGGACTTAACCTTGACCCTTCCTGTAACTGATATTCGACATTGATGCAATAAAAAAAGACCAAAATTGAAGGGAGTGAAGGATGAGGAAAGCATAACCACGAAGACAGAGGTTAGAAGCAACACGAAACTTAAGAACATATATAAGGATTTGAAGAGCTCGAGAGGTTGAATACTTTTGAGGGAAAGTCAAAGGATAGAAGTAGGATGAAATATTTGAAGAGAAAAGGCTAGATTTACTTGCACTAGAGGAGTTCTTTTTTCTCTTAGCACTGATAGCCATCCTTT
Organism: Musa acuminata AAA Group; assembly: GCF_036884655.1. Taxonomy (NCBI): domain Eukaryota; kingdom Viridiplantae; phylum Streptophyta; class Magnoliopsida; order Zingiberales; family Musaceae; genus Musa; species Musa acuminata. Next base: position 5,884,525 of record NC_088359.1, read on the forward strand.
TATAGAGGTTGGCTATAGGACAGATAACATAAATACAATCAGTTAGGAAACAAGTACCTGCCTTTTCGATTTTTTTCTTCTTCTAATATATAGATGTATACATTAAAAATATAAATTTTTGCAATTAGACCCTTGACTCAAGAATATAAGCATGACTGAAATAAACTTTTCATAACTTCCACAATTATGATTGCAGACTGTGTTGCACTATGCCTGCAACGTACTAGCAAATTATATTGGTTGAGACTTGGAACATTACATGGCATGTGACTAGCTTGGTCTAGCATATCATCATACTACAGGGTAAGATGGCTTACATATCGAGTCAATATAATATTGTCACATTGTCACGGACTTAGCTGGTTTTGCTTAAGTGGTACGACATTCTTGTGTATTCGTCTGTAAAGGATTAGCCTTCATAAAATCTCTTATGGTCCCTTAAGGATTTACAAAAGAGAAGATGGGTTAGAAAAGCATTTAACTCAGGATCCACAAGCAGTCATTTCGGCAAACACTTGATAGACAATACAAATTACAAACATAGACTTCTCAAGCTCTGAACGGTCATGCGATAAAGGGTCCAAGGTGGTTCGTCGTCGTCAAAAGTCTCCACAAATGCCCACATGACACTACTACGGAACAAGGCAGCAAATCAGCCCTAGACACTACCCTAAAGGCCTATCCAACCATGTGCCACTCGGGTAGCTTCTGGGTGCTATGTTGGTTAGCACTTCGTACCACTTTGCGGAGCTAGAAAACTCTCAAAATAGTTGTATGAATGGCTTGTTTCTAGGTAGTTTTGCCTTTGCGCGATGATTGTACACAACTTGCATTTACAAATCTGAAATGACCACAAAAGCCAACCAAAATGGGGTTGTCAAACCTATCGTAAGCCCTCTACATGCTATGCATAGCATAAACAAAATCGAAAGCCACGAACATATATGAGCATTACATCGAACATCCTATTTACAGCTTTGTGACATTCTTCTCCATTTATTCCTTTGACGTCCTCGTCGAAGCCTTTGCTGATGTTGCATCTTCGTGCCTTTACTGAATCTTCAATCTTCTGCTCCAATTGTAATGTGCCTCTTGGCTCCCAGCTGCTCTTTGTCATTGTTGTTGAGTAGTCAAATTTTGATCCGCCATGCTACTTCAACTCGCCAATGACTCTGACTTTGATATAGGGTCAGTTGAGTTATGCTAATCTTTGTTGGTTTTTATGGATGCTTCAGATAAAGGAAAACATCGTCCTTGTTATGCGCTAGTCTCTTAAACGTCTCATGCTACTTAAACTTGGTGGATGCTTATTGGAGCTTTAATGAGCATCGCCTCACAGATTTTAATTTTTTTTATATATTTATTTCATAAAATTTGCCCATTGATTCCTCTTCCACTTAGTTGTCGCTTCCAAGTAGGTTCGCACCACTTCCACTTTCGATTGGTGTTCTGTTGGGAAATGAAGCGGACAGTCAACTTTGATAGCATCGATCACCATTGGTGAGGATTTGATAACTGTTGTCTTTCACTTTCTTTGAAGGGTCTTTGAACACGTGTAGAGCTCTTATGTTGGATAAATAAGAAAACTGGGGTATTCGGTTTCACTCATTCTCTTAAGGATTGAGAATATAAAGGTTAATTGATTTCGTCTGTCTCATCGAGAGTTGTACTCCATGCATCGAGCTGGTTACTAGCCTTTGCCTGCTTTTTGCTCACACTTCCAAAGCACCTAAAGTGTTTGCACTCCTTATGTTGAGTTAGCTACTATGATTCGCCTTCTCGTTGTCATCGAACTTTTGAAATGCAAGAAGTTTTGCCCGAAAAGAGCAAAAGTTTGTCTCAACTTGGAGCAAGTCTTCAATAGTTTTGGTCGTCTCTAGGATTGTACCATCTTCATCATTTTTGTCGCCTACTCCTCTGAGTAGAAAATGTACAATACCACGTATTGCTTATTTCGTTCCTTGGTCGAGCACTTTTGTATTGACCCAAAATCCTTTACTTTTGGATATTTTGATGAGAAGCCCGTTAACACTGGTATTCCGAAGTTCCCTGGCCACTGCCCTTCAGTCTTGTCTTCGTACTTGGAGTTTGCCTCTGCATTCTTTACATCCTCGGTCCCTTTCACGACCAAGTGCTCTCCTTCCATGTGAGCAAGGGATCGATGACTCTACGAAAGTCTCACATCTGCTGTACCATGGCGTTGTCATACCTATGGCCCTATTTTTCGTTGCCTCGCATTTGTGTCCCTTTCTTCGTGATCGATAGATTTGCTTCTACATCACTGTGGCACTCCTCCGAGTCCACCTCTATTCTAATCAACACTTGGTTTTGGGTTAGCTAAGCCCCTTTGGATCTATCGTCGTTTCCTCGTCCCTTTCAATCACTTGCTTCAACACTTTTGTGTTCTCCGAGAAGTTCCCCTTGGTCGATGGAAAGACAGATTGCAACTTTCATGCATGGCCTCCGCCATCATGTTGCACGGTTCACGTCGATTCTGTTCTCCTTTGCTTTATTTTTGTAGAGTAATATTCTCTTACTCGACCTTGTCCTCTGACTTGTTGGGCTCTCTTAAGCAAATATGAGCTCTGGAGCTCTCCAGTTGCTTCGATCATACCTCTATATAATTAAGCTCCACCCATGGGACTCGTTGGTACTTGCACTTGGAATTCTTCCTTAGTAGTATACAACCTCCATATGCTAATGACCGAGGCTTTCATCCGATGTGAAATTCGATACATGCCCCGAAGACCCATATCTACGATATCATGGCATTCACTCCTTAAATCCATAGTGCTTCTTGTCGTCGTGTTGTTCACCGAAGTGGAGCTCCCAATAGCTCTCGATCATACCTTCGTATGATCATGTCCCTCGTGGGACTTGTCTTAGGTGTGTCGTATTTCCTCGAACTATTCCACCACAATCTGTTGCACCATGTTGCCTCCTCTTGATATCTCTATTGCATTATGATCTTTATGGAATGAACTCGAACTATGATCTCTCCATGTGTAGCCTTTGCCAGTATATCGTAGGGCTTCCGCCATCTCCGATTGTGTTCGCTCCTTTGGCAATCGACCTTCGTCCACCCGCACTCGGGTTACACACTGAAAAGCATAGCTCTAGGATAGTTTGTCGCCAAGAAGCTCTCGAAGTCCATTGACTTCGTTGAAATTGGTACACTTTATTTGGATCCTGGGCCTCTACTCCCCAGCACAATCTTCGCTGTGCATCGCTTCCTTCGCTGTAACTCGAATGGCAACATTACAACATATTCTTCAAGAGTACCCGTCTCTTCGTCCTCTCGCCTCGTGCCAAGACCTTTTGACCCCAACTTCGCCTTCGCAAGTTGAGTCGCCTTAGTTCTTCCCTCAAATTCTTCGTCGAGATAAGGTGCATGTGCCTCAAGCTTCCTTCAATTTTGGCACCATGCTAGATGAGTCTGCTCCATCAGAATGAGAGACCCATGGAATGATATGAGCTTCGCTCTTGCCTTTGCAATAGTTTATGTCCTTAACCTCTGTCCAAGGAAAGCTTTGTGCCTCCGCTCTATTTTCCATCTTATATGTTGACTCCCTTCATGTGGCTTGGGCACTTCACCAAATATCACCCAAGTTGCTCTGCTCCTCGACAGTGATTTCAAAAGGTGCTCGAGCGAGGTGAGGCGAGGCCCAAGCGCCTCGTTTACTATCCAAGCGGTACGCTTCAAAGAGGCGCTGCTTGGGCGCTCGCTCGAGCCCAGACACCGGGCGCTTCGGGCGAGTGCCCAAGTTAAATCAAGCGATCGATTCTGGGCTCGAGCGAGCGCTCGGGTTAAATCAGGTTACCGAACCAACATGTTAGGTCTGGTTCGATCGCATTTGCATTAGTTGGTTCAATCGAACCAACTAAAGCACCGATATCAACCTCTCTTTATTGCCCCTCGCGACTTCCCCAACCTTAACCCGACTCCCATCGCTGACATTTTTTTTCTGCAGTCGCTGTCACTACTCTCCGCTGTCGTTGCTCTCCGCTTTGCCTCTCTCCGTTGTCGTTGTCGCTGCCATTGTCGTTGCTTGTCACTGCCACTATCGCTACTGCCACTGTCATTGCTCACCGCCGTCGCTGCTCTCAGTCAGCAGCCTTCGTTCTCAGTCAACAGCCTCGGTATCTTCTCTTCTCACACTCGACTCAGTATATTGTTAACAATAACAATGTACTGTTAACATAATTTTTTATTTATTAGATTAATAATATATTATTTTAATTTTAATACTGCTAACTTTATTTATTATTTTGAATTTTGAGACTTTTGTTAATGTGATATTGTGACTTTATACTTAAGATTTTCTTAATTTAATATCATATTTTTATTTAAATAATTGTATTTATTAATTATATAATATATTTTTATATTTTAGTGCCTCGCTTCGCTCAGACGAGCGCTTAGCGCTTCTGGCGTTTTGGAACCTTGGCTCCTTTTAGCGCCTAACGCTTTTTAAATCACTACTCCTCGATTTGCATTGAGTTGATGGTGGCCTCATGTCCATCATTCCAAAAGTCAGCCCTCTGTTGAGTTTGATCATCATATCGACTCCAAGCATACCTACGTTTGGTGTTGCCTTGGGTCGTACCCTCACTTGATCTCGCAATGCATCCACCAATGCATTACCTCGTGCGAGATCATGTGATGACTCCTCGTCGCTCTCTCGGGTCGTCGAGTTTTGTGGAGTTATTGTCTTGAGGTACCTCTCCTCAACATGTGCAGTCTGTTCATATAATTCTCCCTCTGGAGAACCGGGACTTATCCCTCTTGAATATCTGTTCCGTTAGAGCAACATTTTTCTTTGCATCCTTCTCTTTGGAAGTTTCAAAGATCACCATCTCTTTGGACTACTCTGCCTTGCTAAACGAATTGTACATTGTTTTGCCCCCGCAAACGCACTTGCTAGATTATGACCCGTTGCTAGTACAACCCCCGCTGTACTCCTCAAGGCTTAGTAACATGCTGAACTTACTGCACATTTTAGCCTCTTACGAACGTATCGTTCCCATGCCGAAGAGAAAATTTTAATGCTTCATAGCACCAAGTTTCGGTCGCCTTTGGATAGCCACGGACAGTCCATCGTCCCCATATAAGCCCTTGCATGAGTATCGAATTCTTTGAGTTAGCAATTTTCCTCACCTCTACGAGCTTTGCACAACTCTTTCGATCGTTGAGCAACCCACCCACCTTGCACGGTCTCATCCTTTGTTAAGCGTCTCGCTTGCTTTGAGTATTGTCAAGTTTGGTTGCCAATGTCAAGTCGTAGCTTGAACTCAACCATCTCAACCTTTGTGTGTTACGCGTTCTTCCCTGCTTACTTGTTCTCGTGGTGCCGTTCGCAAGAAGGGTTGGTCATTCCTTTGAATGTCAATCTCGGATGCTCACTCCTTTGAGCGACTCCGTTCCCTACGTCTCAATGCCCATTTTCCTCAAACAGTCACGCATGCTGGTTGCCCTCAACGCAGCCCTGCTATGTCCTCCGTGTTTGCATGCACAGTGTTTCTAAGTGTGCTTGTCCCGCTCCGATACCATTTTTCATGGACTTAGCTGGTTTTACCTAAGTCGTGCAACACCCTTTCGTGTTCGTTCGCAAAGGGTCAGCCTCCCTGAAACCTGTTGTGGTCTCTTAAGGACCTACAAAAGAGAAGACGGGTTAGAGAAAACGTTTTAACTGAAGATCCACAAGCAATCATTTTGGTAAACACTTGATTGACAATGCAAATTACAAACATAGACTTTACTCTGAACGGTTGTGCGACAAAGGGTCCAGGGTGGTTCGTCGCGACCAGAAGTCTCCACAAGTGCCCATATCATATTGCTATGGAACAAGACAACGAACCAGCTCTAGATACTATTTAAAAGGCCTATCTAGTCATGTGCCACCCTCGGTGCTGTGCTGGCTAACACTCTGCACCACTCTATGGAGCTAGAAAACTCCCAAAATGACTGTCTAAATGGCTTGTTTTTGGGTAGTTTTGCTTCTGCACGACGGCTGTACACAACTTGCGTTTACAAATCTAAAATGACTACAAAAGTCAACCAAAATGGGATTGTTAAACCTATTGTGAGCCCTCTACATGTTGTGCAAAGCATAAACAAAATTGAAAGACACGGATATATACGAGCATTACATTGAACACCCTGTTTACAACTTTATCCGTGACAACATGGCACAATAATTTTTTATGGTCTTGACAACTCTATGATCAATGCCACTTTTAGGATAGTAAGCGTTATATTTTTTTCTTGGATTTTTTTAGTAGATAGTTTAGCAACCTATGAGAAGATGAAAAGAACATTTTGGATTTGACTAATTTGTAACATGCAATTTGGCCTACTTTCACATGGTGCTGTCGCTCTCCACTGTTCTCGTCCTTTTTATTAGTAAATGCAGGATGTTTGTAACATTGTTTTCATTTAAAAGGTGAAGAAGCATAATAATTTTAAAGGGTGTACTAGCATACGAGGTTCCCACTAATGCGGGGTCTGGAGAGCGAGCGTCAATGTATGCAGCCTTACCTCTAAATATAGAGAGGCTACTTGTATGACTCGAACCCTAGTCTCCAGATTGCTCCAAGATTCCAAGGGGCAACCTTGTACCAAGGCCTGTTCTCAATCAAGCATGATAATTCTAAAGATTTTTTTTTTCATGATTAACCACATAGAAAGTGTAAATTGCATCACATTTTCTAATGTCTAAGATATCAAGTAGGTTGCAACAAGCCATCATTTTACATTTGAGGATAAATTTAAGACTGATAATAATAGAGGGTATTTTGAATGCTGAATTCTTATAATGCAACATTAACAAAGCAACAAAATGCCTTATCTGGTAGAAAAATATATAAACTTATGAAGTAGTTATTATTGGAGTATCATCGATCATCATCTAACCATCCGTTCATGAAAAATAACCTACTAACTGTAGTTGTAATTTATCATATATGATCTTTTGTTAGTCTGTTCTTATTTAATTTTCTATAATTTGTATGTATTAGTGGTACACCAAGAATCTTGATTGGTTAATCACGTGTTTATAAGATGTGCTTTCTTGAGAAGAATAAATAATTTGGAACGAGAACAAGACAGTGTTAATAATGAAAAAAAAACACAAGAACAAAGAGGGAAGTATATGTTCTTGAGCCTGTCTTCCTGCCTCTCTCTTGCCCATGTGTTATTAAAAATATTGTTGCCGGTTTGATCTCTTGTCATCAGTGTTAATATTATCTTTGCTTTCTGTTCTCCATTCTCGACCTCTAGTTGTTGTTGCTGTCTGTTGAAACTTCACGTTTGCTTACCGCTAATTTTGCTTCATTGTTTTTTGTTGCCACCATGTATCTCTTTCCCGTTTTTTCTTAGCCAACTCTGGCATTGCCTGTTTCTCAGCTTTTCCACCTCTGTGACTGTGATTACCTGCTTTGCCTCTGACTTGCACTTCTTTTTCTTTATGCTATTCTTGTTATTTCCGTTGTGTTTCAGCTGTTGTCTTAACTCCTATTGACTTTCGTCTTATTTGTGATATTTCATTTCTTAATTGTTTGGGACTTTTATCATGTTAAGTGCATATTGATTTTTATAATATCGTTTCCATTGCATTTGTGTGCCAAGACATATTACCTCCTTTATATCCATGTTTGTATCGCAAGAAACCTTAATTACTTGATCCTGTAATGGCTGCGCATGTGCATGCTTATGTATGGAACGTTTTATGAATCCGGGTATTGCTTTCCCATTAACTGCTTCATGAAACCACAACAGAGTATTTATTACATATGGTGGCTTCCATTTCAGGCACAAGCTGCTGGCCGTGCTGGTGCTCCCGCTGGCAGAGGTCCGGTGCCTCCGATAAGAAGGTAGTCTGTCACTTCTTGCTGGTGCAGTAATCGCTGGTTTAGGGACTTTATGGACCAACTTCTTTCCTGTTTGAAGGGTCCTCGAAATCACAGTGTCATCTCATGATCTATGATGTACCTTACCTCACCGTCCTTGTAAGTTTCTTTTAGTAGTCGCTGATATCGAAACGTTAAATATGTCAGGACAAATGAATTGTGCTTTTGTGAACGAGCTACCTTAGATTTTTAACAGCAAACCCCAGGGTTGGAAGTGACCGGCCCATCTCAGGTTGCATACATGAGGATGAGCAGGTGGTGTCATCAATCATCAGATAGATCATACCTCTGATACACTGCATCTGTGTATTGATTGTTTCATTGCCGTGAGCCATTTTTCTCCATTCGAGATGGTATTCTGGTCATTTCAGAAAAAAAAATCATTATACAAGAATAAAGATAAAATGGGGTGCGATGCGGAAAAATCAAAAGCCATGTATAAAAATCGTGGGCTTTTTCATGGGATTCACTCGAAGAATCAAACATCCCTTGGTTGTTGGGGATGCAAAATTAGACAGATAGAGAACTCCGGGGATGGAAACAAGACTAGGATAGGATTTTGGTCAAAAAAGGAAAACCAAGGCGTTTATTTTAGAATTCTCCTCTATATAAAAAAATACCAATAATAAAAGGTATCAGTCGTAATATCTGAAACGCACGGCCGCAAATTATAAACAGAAAAGAAAAAGAATCACAAACCAAAACCCACTCCGTCTCACAACCCTATTCGATATCAAATTATATATATATATATATATATTTATTTATTTATTTATTTATTGACGCGATATCTGAGTTCCGGAGGAGAAACAGAGAGAGAGAGAGAGAGAGACGGAGAGGGCAAACAGAAGTAACGCCAAGCTGTCGTATCAGGGCCGGCCAACATGCTCGGGACCGTCGACGATGACATCGAGACCCTCATCGGCGTGCACCGTCGCTTCGAGGACGCGGACGCCGCTGGCTCCCGTGCCAGCCTCCGGTGGCTCCGCCCTGTGAATCGGGTCCGTTGGGCGCGGCGGAACGTGGGGGAACGGCGGTGCTGTGAGGCGCTACGCTGCCGCGGCGACGGCGGCGCCATCGGAACCCGCTGGGGGAGGAGGAGAAGGGTGCGCCCGTCGAGGCACGTAGCGAATTCGATTTGCCGGATGGATGAGTCGCTGGCCGCTCGCATGTCGGAGGCGGCGGCGGGGAACGAGGAGGCGACGGCCGCGGGGAACGAGGAGGCGGCGGAGGGGTCGGCGCTGGCGGATTTCCGGTCGATGGAGGAGGAGCTCACGGCGGTCGGAATGGAGTCTCGGAATCAGGAGATATTGAGGAGGATGGAATCGTTGATCACGACAGTAGAGTATCACCGGGCTTCGAGGAGGTTGGAGGAGTTATCTTTGTTCTCTCCTCCTGCTTGAGAACAGTGTGCTTGTTGACTCAGGTTGCTCTCTTTCCTTTTTTTTATTTTTCTCTCCAATATTAGATTTAATTCGTTTACTAATGAAGTTTAATTGCAAAGATTGACAGATTTAGTGAAAGAAAGAGTTGATGTTTATGAGAGGCTTATCCCTATCTTGTTATTGATCTGTCAACATGCTCGTTAGTGTCAACATAAAAGCCTCTTATGTTCCTTAAATTCCTTGATTTGATAGACTGTTCAATGACAAGGGTTTAGTAGATTAATTGTACGAGAAAATATCATACTCTTCTCACCTACAATTTACACAGTTTCCTCTGCGTGCACATCTTGCAACTAAAGTTTAGGCTTTGTGCAAGTTTATTATATCCAGCTTCTTGTAAAGGTTATTGGTGTTTATTCAGTCTATCAGCTTCATTAATTTTCCAATGAAATCATCTAGTAGGATTCACTAATGGATTACCTTATCATCTTCAGCATGTTAATTCCAGTGAGGAGTTGATACTCTCTCCATCTCTCTCTCTCTCTCTCTCTCTCTCTCTCTCTCTCTCTCTCTCTCTCTTTTTGGTTCAAAAACCATAAATCTATATTATCTGATAGATACATCTGTTATGACAATGCCTTCCTGTTCAGCCCTCAAAATTAATAAAAGTCATGAGAATAAGCAGTGTATCTTAGTCTCTCATGGCTCCCGGCAAAATTTGCTGCCCAATTTGCAGCCTTGTTTGCTTCTCCATAGACATAGGTTAAATAGAAAGTAAAAAAATATATCATCAAAATTCTCCAAAATGGAGAAAAAAAATAAAACACAATATATATTTCTTTGTGCAATGCTCCAAAGGATTTCCTTGTTCGGTATAAACTGCTTCACATCAATGGAATTAACTTCAATGTGCACTCTACTGAACATCTCCAAGGCTTCGTTCGCAGTATACAGCTCTCAGCAGATAATAGAGAGGGAAACATCCAACTTCCTACACCTGCCCAGATAGAGTGGCAGGTGGTTGATACTGTTTGAAGCATGAAAATGTTAGTGTACTGGTTGATAATATTTATCTTTCTGACAGCAAGTTATATCTTGATAGTTCTTTATGATTGTGATAATCATCATGAAATACACCGTGTTGATAGTTCTTTCTATTTGTGTTATATCTTTCAGGAAGTTCCTACAAATAATCATGAATTTGAAATGTGGCCACTTGGTAGCATTGTAACTTTCATGGGACAATAACTAATTGTTCCCCAAATAAATAGCCCCTTTAGCTTCTAGTTTCATGAAACTTTCCACATTAACCTTTTATAAGAACATATTAATTATTTCATAATCCATACAAACAACCATTACTGATTCATTCATGTGCAAGATTTTGTTTTAAAAGAAGCCTATTTCGCTGTTCTTCTAAAATTTACATTTTGCACAAGGAAGCAATTTGTTCAATTCAATTGGTTCTTCTGCTATTATTCTTCGTCTAATGATTTTTTTTATTTCCTTATTTTGAAAAGCAGATGGTTGCTTTTTTGTATTTGGACCGATGAAAGTGGCAAGTGCAACAATTCAATTCTCTCTGGCAAATAAGCACAATTATTGTTCTTCTGAAGATGGATTTCGTGGTCAAACTAATGGCCTTGGCATTGCTCAATCATGCTAGACCGGCTATGGTGAATATATATGCCTTTGATGTTACCTCATTGGTAAAGATTTATGGAGATTAATGGTGGTAATGACAAAATTGCTCCTGTCGACATCTTGGGAAACAGTCACTGAAGAAATGGAAAATGACAAATCCAAAACGGAATTTATTTGAAAGATGTCTATTTCTTGTGTCATGCCTTGCTAGTCATCCTTGGTATTTGAGGTACATTTGGCTATTTAACAAAAAAGAGAACTGTGTTCACATGCAATTGTTGGAGATATTTTCGAGCAATATCAAAGCTTGCTTGCTTGTTATCTTGGTATTTGGAGCACACATGGATTTTTTTTTAATAAAAATAATATTATTCGCCTATGATTGTTCAGAGAATGGGCTGTTGATTTGATAAGATAGGATCTGTCATATCTTTCTACTTATTTAAAGGTCAGTAACTGGTATTTGGAGATATCAGAAGCGGTGGAGCCTTCTGATATAAACAATAGGTCATATATAAACTCTATTCGGATAAATAAACAATAGGTCAGAACTCTCTCTCTCTCTCTCTCTCTCGGATACATTGTCATTTAAAATGTTGCCTTAGTGCGACTTTCTTAAACTATTAATGTCTAACATAATCATTTCTAACATAATCATCTCTAACATAAAAAAAAAAAAAAGGAGACTTTCTTAAACTATTAATCTCTACTCTTATATCTCGAGTTACTAACTTGAACATCGGAAGGACTAAGTGAAAAAATCTCTCCGGATCTCGATCTTCATACAAGTGGTATCTTGGGAGCTCAGAATTTTCAAGGTGAGACTAAGACGTCAATAGCATTTTTTTTAATATTTTTTATGTTAGATAAAGAGCTCAATGTAATAAAAACATCCGCCTACTAACCCTCTTAACGAATGCTCGAGCAAAGAGGCTTTGCCCCCAACCCATAATACTTTCATTCAGGAGAAGTAGCCATTCTTTTCAAGCATGGACGTATCTACCTAGGGGCAAACATTAATGCAATACTAGCATTCGTTCAACAACCTAGGGGCGACCTCAAGTCACCTGCTCATCCCAGCTGAGGCATTCTTAAACCTCACCCAACGGGTGCAAGTACTAATGGGTATGATGCAAACTATTGTTCGGCTATTGCCTCAACAAGCGATGTTGCCGCCTCAGCCATAGCCAACAGCTCAATCAACACTAGCACTAACACTCATTGGAGTTCACCTGATGCATTGCCAATATCTCAAGAGCACCTTAGGGTCATCAAGCCGTTGAGCAAGCACATCATTCCCCAATTGTGGGATTCAATATACCACCATACCACTATCTTGTACCACTTGAATCTCAAACTCAGTTAGCCGATTTGACAAATGATTCTATGAGAATCTAGTTATTACAAATGAAATAACATTTAGAAAAAATGTGAAGAGAATTCTAACAATCTAGAGAGGAAGGGTCAACCAACCCACCTTAGGTCACTCGTTGTTCACCAATGACATCCAAGAGGAGCCGATCTTAGCCAACTTCTATTTCCCATCATTGGAGGCCTTCGATGATAACATCGACCCGCTGGAACATATTACTGTTTTCTATACCTAAATATCGTTATATGACATCTCAAATGCCCTAATGTATCATACCTTCGTAACTATGTTAAGAGACCCAACACGAGAATGGTGATAGCATATAAGATTTCTCTAACTGTATGAGTAAATCTCGCTAATTAGTTGAGAAAAATTATCTAATCTAACCTATATAAATAGATATTATATTCAATAAACATGATCGAGCTTTATAATCACATTTCATTTTATCATGGTATCAGAGCACTTGTGTTAAAGCAAGATTTCTCTTCCCTTCCTCACTGTCCAACGACACCTAACTCACTTTCTATCAACGTTGCCAACAACACGACAACATCATGCTTGAGCGGCCAATAAGGAGTCGATCGACAAGATCCTATGCATCCACCTTGTCGCCAGCGTGCTTGTTGTCGTACCTTCCTCTCCACCGAGGAACCATCGGTGCCAATCACCTAAATAAGGCGGCTTCCTCTCTACGCGCCCTCTCTGTCTCTCTCTCTCTCTCTCTCTCGTTTGACTCCTATTGTAGAAGTCAAGTTGGCAGAGCCGATCGCCGGACTCTGGAGATCCATAGTCAGTACTCCCTCAAACAAATCATCGGTCCCCATTGCATAGACAAGGTGGCTTCCACTACGGGTCTTGGTCACCTGGATGAGGCGACTTCCACTACCGCCTCTTCCCTTATCCCTTGAGGCTCTTCCTCCAGTAGAGGAGCTCTCCCTTGATGCCCTCATTGGCCGCCTTCATGCAGCTTTTAAGGAGAATAGTGGCAAGCATGGAGCCAACCCCCGATGTCCTCCCCTCCCCTCCGCCACCCCAACTCCCTCCCCCTCATCCCACCACTACTGCTTTTAGCCGTGTCATCGCCGGCTGTCACGGCATATGCGTGCGTCCCTTGTCGCACCCGGACCCCACCAAGGTGGTGTGGGCTCATGAGATCCTGAGCTACGTACAGTAGGAGCAACGTCTCCAGTATGACATCAAGGAATCCCGCCCTATCCTCATCGTTACTCTGACCAACACTCACACCTTTCAAGCCCACCACCCGGCACTAGTTCAGCTGCTCATCGATGCCTTCTGTTGCATCGAGAGGATCAAATTCTACCACTTTAAACATCCTCATAGCTTGACATCATAGCTCCTAGGGTGAATGTAATAGTAGCGTGGTCTTCGAAATCTTCACCAACTCTGCTGCCATTTGATGAGGGATCTGTGAAGTGGAACTTAGTCATCCCCACTGATTGACAATGACAAGGTGTCTATGCCATCATCCACTGCATCATCTATGGCTTGTAGTACATTGGCTTCCTTGCAGCTTCTTGATCCCCAACACACCTTGTAGATTGCTAGCTGCACACGAGGAGCACCTCCTCTTGTTGTACTGGCACCGAGACCATGGAAGCTTGCATCGCTTACTCGAGAATCTACTCTTGCTACTGCTTCTGCTGCTCCAAAGGCACGTGCCACATCTCCTATCGAAGGTCTCCTCCTCCCAAGTGGGTGCAAGGCGACCGATGATTGACGATCAATGACATGCACAAGGCGGCCCCTTCCCTTTAGTGCCGCATCCTTCTCTCTTCTCTTTTCCCGACAGTGCTGCATCCCTCTTTCTTCTCTCTTCCCTATGGACAACACTCCCAAAGGAAGCGCAAATGTTGCCACCTTCGGCGATCGTTGAGCAGATCACTACTGACGAACAGTGATTGTCTTCTCTCGTTATCGCTCTACACTAGCGTTCGCTCACTGTAGCCCTGAAGTGCCCTTTGTCAGCAACACAGGATCTCATCTACTGCGATCCTCCCCACCATGATTTCTCTTGTTAAATCTCAAATTTTAATGATGAAATCAATTGATGGGTTAACGATCTAATCTACGTTTTGAGTGATGCAGGACTAGCTTCAATCAGGGAAAGACAAATCGATTAAAGCAGTGAAATCAAATGTTAGGCCGGAACATGTCAGGAGATTGGACGTCGAGCCGAAGGATTGGTCGACGTATCGGTAGATAGCTTCATGCCATGAGTTTGGGCATCGGGCTAGAAGGACATTGCACTAAGGAGATCGGATGTTGCAGAGGTCAACATGTTGATTATGCAATATGTCACAAGAGAAGACGAAGCGCCGGATGAACATGCCGGACAATATAGTATTCTGTTTGTAATCGATTGTGTTTAGATTGAAGTAGTCATGATTGTAATTGAGTTGGTTTTAGGATTAACCCTACTAACTCAATTAGGGGCCCATTGGGCCTAAGTTGGAACTGTTTTGGGCCAAGTGAAAAGCTCATTCAGTGACTCAATTATAGGTTGAACCACCTATGAGTTGGAAAAGTCAAGAGCACACTTTTTCATATTGTCAGGCAGTGGTATCGCCAAGATATAATCTCCCAAACTATGTCAAGCGGTGGTACCGCCCAATGTTAAACTAGTAGGCGATGGTACCGCCTAGTACCTCGAAAACCTGGGGATTCAAATTTTAGCTCTAATTTTTAAAGTAGAATAAAACTCTGTGATTCCAAAGTTATAATCTTTTAAAGTATAGAGTCCCACCTCCTAGAGCTATGTGATAGTCCTAAGGGATGTGTGTGTGGGAACACTTGTAAAAGAGAGGTGTAAAGATTCTCTTGTGAACATGTGAAAAGGAAAAAGAGTGTAAGGGTAGTTAATCTTCACCCATTAGAAAGAAGATTGGTAGTGGAAACCAATGGCCTCGAGTGAAGAGGAATCGGGAGTGAACGTAGGTCACGAAGACCGAACCACTATAAATCCGGTGTACTCAGTTTGTATTTATGTTCTGTTTTGTATTCTCATATTGCAAACTAATTTACTTACTTACTATTCTCACTACACTTACGAACGTACTCTCTAAGTTTAAACACATTTCCGATATCAGTTTTCATCGAACTAGAATTTTTGAACCGACGTGATTTTTTGAAAGTACTAATTCAACCCAACCCAACCCACCCGCCACCCCCCCCCCCCCCCACCCCCCAAGGTTTTTCTTATTTGGTTTAACACCAAAGAGAAATGACTTTTATTGGCAATCAAGATGGTTTAGCTATCACTCGTCCTCCTATGTTCAACGAGACGGACTATACATATTGGAAAACTCGAATGTGAATTTTTTTGCTTTCTATGAACTTCAATTTATGGAATATCATTAAAAATAATTTTTTTTAAGCCTTCAAATCTAATGAACGAATTGAATGATTTGGAGAAGAAATTTTTTTTTTAAATACGAAAGCTATGAATGCTTTATTTTGCACTTTAGATAAAAATGAGTTTAATCGTATTTCGATTTATGAAACTATACATGATATTTGGCACACTCTTGAAATTACACATGAAGGCACAAATAGAGTTAAAGAGTCTAAAATAAATCTTTTGATGCATGATTTTAAATTATTTCGATTGAAGCCAAGCGAAACTATTGTTGACATGTACACCCGTTTTACGGATGTCGTCAATAGTTTAAAAGTTAAAAGCCTTTGGCAAATATTTTTTGAATCTTGAACTTGTTAATAAAGTTTTATGATCTCTTTCTAAAAATTAGGATTCGAAAGTAAGTACAATACAAGAAGCAAAGGATATTTTTCGCTTGAAGAACTTATTGGGTCATTAATGACCTATGAAATGATATACAAGATACATGATAAACTTGATAAACATGAGAACAACCTTCCAAAGAAAAGGAAGGATTTGACACTTAGAAAAAAAGAAGACCACTCGAACGAAAGTTTAAGTGATGATGACTTTAAACTCCTCACAAGAAAATTTAAAAAATTTAAAAAACAAGAATCTAAGAATAAAAATGAACTTAAAAAGAAGATGCTGTCAAAGAAAAAGAAAACACTTGAGGCAACTTGGGATAAATCAAGTGTATCCGAAGACGAAGAGCAAACCGAAGACGAAATGGCGAACTACGCTTTGATGGCTCTCGACGATGAGATAAATGACTCAACCAAACCCTTTTACTTTATGATGAATTATTAAATATTTTTTATAATTTATATGATGATTTTAAATTAGTTGGTAAAAAATATAAAGTGGTAAAAAAGGATCATGCTTCTCTTACTAGTGACTTTAAATTTTTTAAAAATGAGCATGATAATTGTATATTAACTCCTTGCACTAAATGTGGAGAACGAGATTCATGTAAAAAGAAAATTTTGTTATTACAACAAACGTTAAATAAATCTAAAATTGATAGTAAATCTTTAAACATGATTCTTGCCAATAAGAATCATGTTCGTAGAAAAAAAAGAATTAGTTTTGTAAGTAGTAATACACAAGGCCAACAACATTTGTTAAAGGACCCATATTAAATGTTTCGCTTGAAAACAAATGTAATTTTTATGGTAGACATGGTCATTTTGTATATAAATATTTATTTAAAAGATATGACTTGCATAAATTAGTTTGGGTTCATAAAGGAACCATAAATGATATTATGTCAAAAAAACAAGATAGGTAAATCCAACCATGAGGGACCTAAAATCAAATGGATACTTAAAGGAAACATACCTTTCTTTCTTGTAGACATCTCTACAATAGAAAGCTAGGAGTAAAAATAAAATTTTAATAATGGATGCTCAAGGCTTATGATTGGAGATCTAACACACTTCATAAAGCTCACTAATCGAAACAAAATGATTTTAATGAAAAATATTTTATGTTCAATGAAATCATGCTTAATGATTTAATTATGCACGATGATTTGAAGTAATGAAGATTTTTATGATTTATGGTTTATTGATCTTAATGATTTTTATGATGAAATTTGCTTTTTCGATTTTAAACAATGATGCAAGTTTTTATTTGGCATAAAAGACAAAGACATGTTTATATGAAATAAATCATATAAATTCAAACAACTAAAAAAGAGAAAAGTATTTTTCTTGAAAATTTCTCAATCTCTATCTTATCGAGTTTTAAAAAAGAGATTGATGAATCTATTTGTATCACTTTTTTTTATGAATCTCTTGAACTATGAAAATGATTTTGATGATTTAATGATTTAAATCTAAATAAGATTTTTCTAATCAATCATGAACCTTCTTTTGATTTAGATATCTTTTATGGCAATCTAGAATTTTTTTTTATCTTGTATGATTTCTTCCTTATAACATTTACTAAAAACGAGACTTATGCAAATAAATCATGATCTTGATATTTATAACTTTAAATTTATTTTATGTGAATCAAGATATCTTCTTTGTTCTCTTTTTCTTTTTATCATTTACTAAAGAGGAAAATTATTCGTATGAATCATGGTTTCTCTTGATTTCTTGAAATTATTACTTATGAATTTTTTTTATGAATCAAGATTGTTTACTATGATTCTTTCATTTCGTTATTTGACTTATCTAAATACACTATAATATATCACTTGATTTCTTGATATTTATAATTTTTTTTATGTACAACTCTACCTTTTGTCGAAAAAAATTATAATATTATATTATTCTCTTCTTTTTGAAAATAACAAATGGGGAGAAAAGTCTTGTTAGCTTGCACATCGTAAAAAAAAAAATACTAACTTACACACACACATATTTATATGTATATATATGTATATGTATATATGTATGTATATATATATATATATATGTATGTATATATATATATATATGTATGTATATATATATATATATATATGTATGTATGTATATATATACATATACATATGCATATATATATACATATACATATATATATATACATATATATATATATACATACATATATATATATATATATATACATACATATATATATATATATATATATAATCGAAACCGACGCAGGAATCGTCCGAATTCAGTTCAGTTCCGATGGCCGAAAACTTAGAAACAAAACCGTCACTTTCGAAACCGAGGCCGAAACCAAAACAGTTTCACCTTTTTGTAAAGGCAAAAAGGAAAGTAGAGATGATTGGAAAAACATAATAATTCGTACGGTGAGTGCCGGATATTATTATCCATAAAAAAATTAGATGTAAATAGCAATAAATCGGAATCCTGCAAACGTCGTCGACCCAAATCCCATTCCGTTTTGGAAACCTATCGTAATCCTCCGACTCCACAATACCTATGTATATATATATATACGTGAACGTATACACGAAGCTCCAATCCCCACGAGAGAGCGAGAGAGCATGGAGACGCCTCCGCAATCTGCCGTCTCGCTCGCTTCGGTGGTGACCAATATGCACCAGGCCATCGATCGCGTCCTCGCGCAACCGCCCATCGGCAGCCTAAACGAGTTCGCAAACACCCTGTTCCGCGAGAGCCGCCGCATCAAGGACGCCGTCGACGCGCGGTCCCCCGAGGCCTCCCACTACATGCTGGAGAACCTCGCCGTTGGGCGCCGTCGCTTCGAAGCCGCCGTGCGCGACCTCGAGATCACGGCCGCCGCCGCCGCCGCCGCCGCTGCGGTCGCCGACGTACCCCGGGGCGTCATCCGGAGGCTCCGCTACACGAAGCGTGCGGCGTGGTTGTGGCGGATCGAGGGGGAGCGGCGGTGCTGGGAGGTGCTCGCCCGCGGGATAGCCCGCTCGGCGAGGAGGAGGCGTGCGTGTTCGCTGAGGCGCCCGATCCGGAGGGATTTCCCGACGGTGGAAGCGCCGGTCGCCCGTATACCGGAGCCGGAGGGGGCTATGGAGGCAGAGGAGGGGTCGGCGCTGGCGAACTTCCGGCTGATGAAGGAGGAGCTCACTGCAATGGAGTCTCGGGATCAGCCGCCTCGGAAGTTAGAATTCTTGGCCACGGCGGACGAGAGAGAGTTGACATGGATGCGTCGTCATGCGTGAAGACTCTGCTCTTGAATTCTTTTTGGACTTCTTTTATCATTCAAGAATTAGGTTTAGTTATCTCTTTCAGTTCAGGTTGTTTGGTGATCAAATTGTAACTAAGAATGATGACAGATTTGGTAAAAGAAAGCAGTTATTGACTATGATTGACATCTGTTTACACCATATCCCAAGTCAAAAGAAGGTCTAAAGTATTTCTTGATTTCATGAGATCGATCTACAAAGGCTCATTGATTAGATTATCCATGACCACAACAAACGCCCAAAGAAGAGAAAATTGTACAATCTTCAGGCAATGATTGATTAGATTGAGAAATCCACAGAGTGGGAAACAGAATCTGGTTGGAAGCCTATCTTTTACCAGTAGAAACGTCGAACATTAGCTGTGGAGTGGAGGAAAGAATGCAGCTTGGAAAGAATATTAAAGAAATTGGAATAAGGATCTATGGACGATTGCTTCTTCAACATCATTGATTGCTGTAGCAGTCTTGAATATAAGGATTGTCAACATCTACGAACTTGGACCAGTATGCCTGGTACTTGGTGAAAGCAAGATCTAGCCATGGCTTGTAATTCCCATTGTAGTGGATGACAGCAGCATTCTCTATTTCCAAAGGGTTTACTGCTGGATCATATCCAAGTCCTAACACATGCCAACTTCGATCCAGAGGATATGTCAGGTTGTAGAAAGTTATCAGACCTGGCGGCAGCGATCCGAGCTTCCAGAGCATGCGGTCCTCGTTCTGAAAGCAAAAGAAGAGTCTTCATTCGTTACGGGATTTGATACAGATAAACCATATGATGATGTTTAGGATGCACACGTTCAGAATATATGTGCTATCATGTATCCATTCCTACTTGAAGAGGATGAAGGGAGAGTAATCACGACATGCCTATTCTCTGGAATATATGGATTTGAGTACACAAAAAATGGTGAGAATAGTACATTCCTCTGGTTAAACATGCTAGCAAAATGGCTCTTCGTAAATGAATATAATAGAAAATGTACATACATTCGAAACAGGTGTACATGTGCATGTTGCCGAGATAAATAGAAATAGATAAACGGTGTGCACATGCACGCAATGGCATACACAAAAAGGGCTCATGTGAGCTGCGGTAATGCAGTGAGTAAAGAAAATGCCAATGCTTTCGTCTGCCAATCTTGTTCAATCAAGAACTTCTATAAGCAAAAGGCACTAACCAACTACAGAAATGTTTTCCTATTTCAGCCTTAGTCTGATGATACTAGGATGCATGCACATGTACATGGCACACATGCAAATGCACAAACTCACAAGCAATGCGCATCCTCATCTCGGAAATCGATGATTTATAAGATAGGCAAGCATGGTACCTTCTAGTCTGAGAATGTTGAAAAGCTTATTCTTACAGAATATTGGAATTAAATGAGTTCTGCCCAGTTTTCAATTCAATTCCCAAGTCAAATCTATTAATGCCAGCATTTATAGAACTTAATGAGCAATAGGCCACAAGTAAATATGACCTATGATGATGACAATAAACACAACATCACTGTTTATCATCCAAAAGATGCAAGTATGTGATACAAAGTGAAAGAACATAATCTCAGCAATTCATGATAACTTAGCATCAAGAGAAGGAAAGAAAAAATGTCGGTGATATTTAAACTTTCAGTTCAAAGCATAACCAAGTCAAAAAAATCAAGAAAACAATAAACAAACAACAAGAGAAGACAATTTTACATACCAAGTCTTGCCAATAGTGATAAATTCCTGTGATATTTCGCTTCTTCCATTCTTTCAAGTCAAAAATATTCATCCCAAAGGCCCATCCACATGCCTGTGGATCAAAATTTTGAGAAATCAACGGGTTTGAGAAATTGAGATATGTATCAAACCGATGAAAGCTCTCTTTACATGTCTCAACTGCACCATTTACCATTCCCTTCATATCTATCAACCAGAGTGGTGTCAAATCCTTTTGCACAACAATATCATCATCAAGAAATAGTATCTTGTCTAGTTTCGGGTAAACCTCAGGCATGTAGAATCTTAGATGGTTGAGCATCGACAAATACTTAGGATTCCTATATTTCAGATTTTCATTTCCAACAGAAAGAGATGATGGATGATTCGCTTTGAAGTAGTACTCCTTGATCCTTGCAGATTCAAGTTGGCGAAGAACCGAACAGTAAGATGAATTAAGCCACTTGAATTCATCAATGTTCTCCACATGGATTGTCGCTGGAAAAGGAGGATGGGCAATAAACCACATTTTCATGGCTGCAAAGTTCAGTTTGTCTGTGACGATGTGAAATACATGTTTCTCTGGTTCCTTTGCATGTAAAACAGTAGAATTGACCACTACCGATGCTGCAAGCACATTATCAGAGAATATAGCATAATGATAGAGTGAAGGATCCTCAAGCTTCCCCTTTTCTAATGTTTCTTTGTTAATATGGTTGCGCAAGAAATAATCAGTTGTTAGCTGTAAAGATAAACAGTGCACTGGTTTAGGCATTGTCTTTGCAGCATGCTGGACTAAGAATGTACTATGTTTCTTCACTGTGTTTATGTTTTCCTCCAAAGACTGAAGCATGGTCCGTAACTTTCTTGCAGTGACATCACCGTCAAGTAGCTTGTCTCTTGCAAGGGATAAGGCATGGCCCATAGCTTTTGCTTGTTCAAGTGCACTGGATGCAGGGAAATTATTCTAGCGTCAGAACCAAGAATTATAATAGGGGATTCATCATAAAACACCAGTAAGTACCTCTCTTGCAGCTCAGAATCTGAATTTGCATCTCCAATACCACGCTGAATTTCTTTGATGTGTCTCGTCAGGGAATTATAAAGATCACGTTCCCCTGTGGAATAAGCAACACTAGCATACACCTTGGCCATTATTTTCTGATCTCTCATAAGTTTCAAAGTGGTATCGGAGTTAGGATTAATATATTCTTTCCTCCATATGCTATACCATGCTCTTCTCATGTTGTTAAACTCTTTTGCACGTTCGATGGCTGCGTTTTGCATCTGCAATTCAGTTTCTTTGCTCATATGAATAAGCTCTGCTATTCGTTTTTCCCTCCGTTCGTCCCGCAATTTCTGCAGGCAAAAAACACCATGAGCCTTCAGTATGACAATGCAACTAACCAGTTTTGGTAAGAGACCAGATATTACCTGACGCCTTAGCTTGATTGGATCTATGGTTCTGGATTGTTGATTATATTCAATGGAAAGCTGTGTACTCTCTCTAGAACCATTGACGGTTTGTTCAGATGAGCCTTCTTGAAGCTGAGCAGTTTTTGGCACAAGTAATAAACAATCAGAAAATATCATAAATCCGAGATGAGCTATTGCTGTGTTACAAACTTGGGAAGATGATGCAGCAATATCTATTATTGGTAATATTGTAAAATGCTTGAAGGCTCTTTTAACAAAAATTGTAAAAAGTATTCCCCTTCTATATGTTGACTTTAGTGGCGATCCAATTCAGTAGAGGCGGTATGAAGCTCAGAGTAGTCACAGGCAAACTAGTTTTAGTCAGTTTCCAGCAAAATGAATGAATTCAGAGAGTTTTAAGTAGAACCATAAGAGACCAACAAAAATTCATATTACAAGGGTAGATTATTTTAGATCAATTTTTTTAGGATGTCTATAAGTCCACGGTGGCCATTGCCTAAGCTTTATGTTATATTTGAACAAAGATAACAATTTTTTACCCAGATCTCACTAGTGTGGTGGAATTGATGTTGATTAGAATGACTTGCTTGTTTATTTCATTATGCATTAACCTGATTCTGGAAAGCTAGCGTCTTGAGTTCATTATGCATTGACCACAAACTCCCACTTCAATTTCTAAATCTACAAATCTTAATTAGAGAACTCAGTATCAAGTTTCAGCGGCATACCTAATACCGGCTGGCTGCTAAAATGGCACTGCTAAAAGTTCACAAAAATGAAAAACAGAAAATAATGAACATAGACAACCTAGATGAGCCTATTCTGCACATATCCATCTCTTCGAGGTTCATATCTAATGTCAAGTTTGATGATGGTGGTGGTAAAAAACTGAGTGGAAATCAGCACTTTCTAAATGTCAAGCTCAGTGAAAAGAGGTAGCAAAGAAATTTTGTGGAGAGTGAGACCCAATATTCTCTACATCCTACCTCCAACCCAAAACGTTTGGTAGAAATATAAAACTGAACTAGATTTAACTTACAAAGGGCTAGCCAAGGTTTTAATTATTCATCAACTATTGGTTTTAACAACCTATGGACCGGTACCAAGATATTAGGCAGTACACAAAGCTATAATCATTCAATTGTTCTAAATAAAATAGTAAAAATAATATTGTTGCTACATAATGAATAATATATTATGTCAAGATATATCAGATCGATATTGCATGGTCCACCATGGATGCTTGGTCAGACTATAAAATATTGGTCAGTACTTACTGGAGGAGACCAGTTTGGTCTTTGTCTAAAACAATACTTCAGGGAATTATCAAACATTGGGCGTGAATAGGTCATAGCCTGGTAGCTGTATGACCCTCAATCAGTGATTTCAATAGGCGCTCGGGCGAGGCGAGACGAGGCGAGGCCTGAGTGCCTCACTTCATGTCCGGGCACCTCGCTTCAAAGAGGAGCCGCCTGGGCGCTTGCCCGAGCCCGAGCACCGAGCGCTTCGAGCAAGCGCCTAGGTTAAACCAGGCGACCGAACCAGATTTTTAGGTCTAGTTGGTCTCCGATGCTTCAGTTGGTTCAATCAAACCAACTAAATCACCGATATCAGGCTCCCTCTCGCGATTTCCCCGACTTCCCCAACCCTAGCACTCGCGATTTTACCGCTGAGATTTCTTCTCTACTGTCGCTGCTCTCTGCTCCTGCTGCCATTGTCGCTACTCACCGCTACTGTCGCTACTCGCCGCTGCCACAATCGCTGCTTGTCGACTGCTCGCCGCTGCCACAATCGCTGCTCGCCGCTGCTGTCGTCGCTCGCCACCGCTGTCGTCGCTCCCGCTGCCGCTCGCAGCTCCTTCTCCCACTCTTGCTGTCGCTCACCGCTCCCGCTATCGCCGTCGCTCGCCGCTGCCACAATTGCTGCTTGTCGATTGCTCGCCGTTGTTGTCGCTGCTCCCATTGTCGCTCGCCGCTCCTGCTACCGCTCGTAGCTCTCGCTCCCACTCCCGTTGTCGCTCGCCGCTCCCGCTGTTGCCGCCGCTCCCGCTATGGTTGTCGCCTGCTACCGCTGTCGTTGCCTTAGCAGCCTCGGTCTTCTGACACTCTTCTCACTATACAGTTAACAGTATATTAACAGTATACTGCTAACTGTATACTAATAATAGTATTTTTATTTATTAGATTAATAATATATTATTTTGATTTTAATACTATTAATTTTTATTTATTTAATAGTATATTTTTTATTTAAAAAATAAAAAATATACTATTATGATTTATTTATTTATTATGATTTTGTACCTGATTTTCTTAATTTAATAGCATATTTTATATTTAAATAATTATATTTATTAATTATATTATATATTTTTATATTTTAGCGTCTCGCTTCACTCGGACGAGCGCCTAGCGCCTCGAGCATTTTTGGACCTTGGCGCCTAACGCTTTTTAAATCACTACCCTCAATAGACTGGACCTCTTGATTCATAAGACAAATGAATTGTCAAGATCATGCACGTTATTTATTAATATACTCTACTTAGTTACAATATTCAAACTTGAATGACAATTATAGTTTTGGTTATCTAAACCAAAAATTATTACAATGTTATACTCTGATAAACAAAAATTATGTGTTCACCAAGGTTTTTAATTTTGACCAGACCAGTTCATACCAACTGTCATTTATTAGTCCAACTGCAAATCAGTATGTGAACCAAGTGAGTCTGCTAATACAGTAAGCCTACCAGGTGTACATATTCATTCTTCGAGTCTGTACACAGTGCAACATTGGACAATAAGCCTAGTACCTGATTCCCATGTCCACCAACTTCCTTGCCACCACTCACACCTAATTTCGACCACTTTTCTCCATGATCAGTGTTCATTAACCTCCTTTCTTGACATTTCTCACCTGTTTGATTAATTTTCTACATGCAACTTGGATTTGGAGTATTCTAGAATGCAGATTTCTCTCAAGGAAGATTGTTCTTTTTTTCTCTCCGAGTCAAGGCAAATCTAAACTTTGCCATCTTGTTCAATTTGATCAATTTTCTTGCTCAAGCCTTTGTCTTGCATAATTTACATGCTACTTTGCATCTCTATGGTTTGCTTTTTTTTTTTGACTTGAGGCATGATACAACATGCTATAGATCGTATAATTGATCTTTGGCCACATTAAATTATGGACCTAGATGCAGCTGCTAATTAAGTATGGCTCGTATCATACATAATTGGTGTATATACAAGTTTCTGACTAATTATATTTGTGAAATTAGGAATAAGTCATGAATACATATATCGAATCACTGGTAAGATAAATACACATAAATATAGAGTTTAATAGGGAACAGAGTGGTCTGAATTTAGGACCAGCCTATACCAACCAATATACTATCTGAAACCAGTACAATATTTATATAGGACATATATAAGAAATACATATTTCAACAAAGAACTATTAAACTGCAAAAGTTATATCAAAGAAAGCATAGGTATATAAGTTTAAAACATTTCTTTTGGAATTGTTTCATTTTTCTTATTTATCCCTAACTCTTGATATGTATCATAATTAAAACTCTCAAACTTGCACAAATTGTTGAAATCACCAAAACAGTTCCTAAACTGAAACACCAAAGGACAGGGTAAAGCAAGAATATTTAAGCGTAAATTTAACATATCCTGCAAGACTAACACATAGGATCATTTATTAATATGGTCAACCAACCCACAATTTTATTTGCTTGATGACTTGATTTTATTAGAACCAGAATGATCTGCAGTGGAAACCAAAATTTGAGCTCTCAGGTATGAGATTTAACAGCAACCCAAGATCTATAAAAGGGGTAATAGCTTGATACAGGAATTTGTGTATCTCTTTGAGAAAAAAAGAGAAGAAAAACCAAAGAGCCAAATGGAAATGTACTGATGCATATAAGTTATTCCTTTTACGAAAGACATTTTTGATGCATGTCCATGAATCTTTTCCAAATAATTTTCTAATAATTGGTAGTTTATGGAAGAGTACCTGTCCAACGACCAACCGTTTCTGGTTTGCATCAACCGGACTCTCCCACACCCAGGATGATGATAGGGTCTTCGAGTTGACCTTGTGAGTTTGAAATTTACCGGAAGCATCCATGTATGATATTGTTATATCAAAGTTCTGCCAGTGGATAAGGTTAGTAGATCATGAAAAATACTTAAAACAGATGAACATGAAACATAAAGTATTTTGGTACTTCATCTGGTTGTTGGAAGTTATTTCGTCCAAGCAAACTCTCCTTGGACAAACCATGTACCTGTTCATCCAACATAAACTGATTACAACCAGTCAAGATCAAGTGATGAAGATTCCACATTTATCAACAAAAAAATATGCCCTGCAACAGATCATATATTTATGAATAGATTGAAAAACATAACTGAAGAATCCCCACATATTTATGTATATCCATGACACATTTTGAGGCTTTCCAATGCACATTAAACAAACTGTCTTTTGCATTTGAATCTACGAGGGACTGCATGCCCAAAGATCCGGAAAATTACATATTTGCACATTGTTTGTTCTATCCCTCTGATGATACATATGCATAAACCTAATACTTGGAAGAGCAGATACATGTATAAAATATGCATTACTGAAGGAGATACATGCAAAAATTCATTTCCTATAGATACATGATAAATAATTCTATACATGATATGAAAATGCAGATTACTGTGCAATGACTTTAAAAGCAAGTACATCATCTTTTACATGATATTTATATATGCAAGAACGGATTGTTGCAGGACATCCAACACTGTATTTGCATATGTTAGTCCAAGGATTTAAGTATCTAATGTACTAGCCTGCACTGGTTATTCATGAATACATTTTATTTGGTTCAGTTATTTCTTGTATGTCATACCTTTCACATTTCTAAAGCTATTATTTGGGATGAGATTACAGAATATAAGCTTCCTTCAATTTTTGTCACCAAGGAACTAAAAGAAATCATATCAGGCAAATGCTTCTCCATCTAGCCAGGGTCTGTTTCCACAATCAGAAGAAGTTTGCCAGTTATTGCATAATGTCACAAAATACCTATTGATACATCAAGTAGCAAACATGTGTTGCTCACATATTTAAGATATACTAAAAGACCAAAATTTGCTAACTTCAAGAATGACTACAATCAAGAGTACAAATTCAATTTTGTAGCCTATTAATAAACATGAGACGACATATTCAAGAGAAAGGCTAGGATTTCTGTCATAAAAATGAATATGTTACTGTTCTTTTATTGTTTATAAGCTCTGCCAATGGAGCAGGAACCCAAATTGTCTATATGTTGATCTTTCTATGCATAATTTCTCCAATTCCTGCCATTTCTCAATGTAACCTTGTGCTTAACTCATCTCAACAGCAACATCTAATCATTAAACAGTTTTATACTGATCAGATTCACCAGCACTAATATTACTCCAACCTAACTGGAACATGGTGATGGGCCTGTTACAAACTAGGGTTTTCATTTCTTATGCGTAAAACTTGATATTATCTTCATTCAGTCCCATATTATAGTGTTTAATCATAACACTAGGTACCCGAAATTGAATACTTTGCTTTAATAACAGGCAACTTTCTGTCTATGGAAAAAAGCACAACATTTCAAAAGACACAAGGGGAGCCCTTGGTTGAACTTCATGATATGCCAAAGTTGATATTCATAAGTGACCCGCATATGCAGCTAAACATTAAGATTCACTTCTAAAACAACTCACTTCCCTGAGCAAATTTATCAACATACTAAGAGGCAAAAAAACTTTTACACAACAATTTTCCTTTGAAGGCATTAATTTTCATAACAACATCACAACCCAATCCCTTTCTAGCAATCTGAAAAACCTAAAAAATTCAAGATCAACAAATTTGGTGGCCAAGTGTTGGGCATAGTTCTAATGCTTTGGTGATTTTAGGCTTGGATTTTAGGCGAACTATACATCATCAACACATTGTGATTCTCAAAATTGCAATGCCTAAACATCCCAATGAATCAAAGAAGCAGAAGCAATATTGTAGAGGTAGCAAATGGTTATTTTGACAAAAAAAAAAACATCTTGACTTCCTAAAAGAAGAAATCATTCCCAGGTTCATGTAGATGGACTAATGCCAACTTATAGAACTTCAACAAGGAAACTCATGTAGCTTGATAACCGCATATTCAAATTAGAGGTTTATCACTCGAATAATTTGACTAAACATGAATATTGGTTATATCAAACATTACCCCGGACGCTATGAGCGACATTAATCACCAGCTCATGCTGTGAATAGCATCCAAAATTGTCTAACGCATTGCAATATCGACAATTGCATCGGGCCTTCATAACGGTGGCTTAATACCAAGAGAAACCATTAAATCGTACACGATACTCTCCAGAAACCTTTTTTAGGGTCGCACCGACTCCTCTCCCAAGCAATTCAAGAACTAAATTTTCAAGATCCAAAGAATTCAATATTGCAAGAAAATATCAACTTCATTTGAGTTGAGTTCATGCATCATCAAAAGAAACAAATATATCGATCAAGAAGATAATATCATGGATCACTCGGGACGAAATATCGCAACACAAAATCTAAAGAGGGAGGGAGGAAATTGGGACTGGGAACCGACACCGGATTGAAGGAGGAGAAAAGAGACGGGGAAGGATCCGAACCCGGAATAAGAATTGGGAGACGAACAGCAGAACGCCGCAGCTTAGGGATCTTCGCGAGAGAAGCGCCATCGAATCTCCACGAGAGAGACCACGGCGACGGGAAGGGAGACGAGCTCGGGGGGGTTTGGGGGGCGTGGGAACCATTAAAGCACGTGGCGATCACGTGGGAGCGAGGTCGGTGGAGGAAGCTGCGAAGCGATACGTGATCGGACGGTCGAGATTCATCGGCTCGGTCTTAGGCCCAGGATCGAACCGGCTGGCATGAGCGCCGGTCTTTCAAGTGGCTGAGCCACCGGATGAGCTTTTTCTGGCCTCGTTGGCAGAGACAGAATTAGACCGGTTCTTGGCATATAAATTAGACCGGCTCTGGTGTTCATTAGCCATTAAGGAGGGATTTGGCACATAAATTATTAATAGGAAAAATATCGATGATATTAGAATCAACACGATTAATTCAGGTCTTCATGTGTAAGAGATTTGAGATGATAAAAGAAAATGCTCATATTTTTCTTTGCGACTAAGGTGGATCGGATGTGTGTTTCACGATTAACCTATGCGAAGATAAAAGATAGATGAAAATTTTAAAATAGTAACAAATAAGGATAAAATAAATTTAGTAAATAGACCTTCCTTACTCGATGTAATTTTTTATAGTGGATAAATAAAAATTCTTTTATCATTATTTTAGACTAACATCTAGAATTATCGATGAGGTCTTATCCTCTCATCCTGATAGACACTCAATATTAGAAAAAATATATATATTATTAATATATATATCGAATCTTTTATTTATTTTAAATCCTAAACTCAAAGGTTTGAAAAAAATATTACGAGATATAAGAGTTTTAAATAAATGTGAGAATGTCAAGAGAACTTTTTTTAACAAATTACGTCATTTTTTTAAGATAAAGGTGGGCTTGGTCATATATATATATATATATATATATATGGCTTGTCTAATCAGCCCAAGAAGGGAACGCATGATATTTGGCTTTCGCTAAGGTTGCAAAGGTTACGCCCAATCTAATGTATTTTTCCTCGGAGTAGTAGCCCTTACTTTTGGAGCCCAACGCCGTTCTCTCTCCTTCGGTTGCTTCCATGGTCGGGAAATCCCAAAGGCCCTCAAAGTCCGCACCGCTTGCGTCGGGTCGCTCTCGAAGATGATCGATCATTCACATCCATTTTAACTCCTCGCCTAACGAACGATGTTTTACTCGTCTTTGATTCCTTTTGTTTTGGCATTTCCCAAGTAATGTTAACTGACAAATAGGTATGTTTGACTGACCTTAGGGAATGCCCGTGAGGTGACTGACAAAAGTCCACTATGACCACAAACCAAGCGGAGCCCTTTTCCTGGATACCAAGCCTCCCGGGCATCTCGGGGTTCTCCTGTCGCTCGCTTTCAACCAGTCCACGTTTGGGACACCGACTCCCTCCTTTGCTTCCTTCGCAGGGAAAGCCCGGGCACCACCACTCATCTTCCGTTGCTTGTGCGTAGTGTCCAGGGTTGAGCTGGAGGTATCTGCAGCAACACAAGCCAATAAAGACGATGAGTAAATGTAGGGCAGCTGCCCTCAATCTGGTTTTCACGTGGATTACTTCCGGCGGCGTTGTGGTTGCCAATTTGGAATTGAATCGGTCGTATTCTCCTTTGGTCGTTGCAAGAAATTTTAGTCGTTTGGGGGTCAATTCAATGCGTTAGAGTGTTCTCTAATGGCTTCGGATTGAAGTTTATTTGATTCACCTTTTCTTTTTTTGGATGATTAATTGATATATAAATTTAGTGACGAATAATTTGATAGCTGTTTTGCAATCTGAATTGTAGCGGATCCGACTTAATCGTCACGCTTAGAATGCGATCTTTTGATTGGAGCATTGATTTGGGGCCCGCATGGACCCCGTTAGTCCTACCCATGAGCTGCCAGGTAGGGAAGGGACGGTGGAGGTGTTGTTTGATTTCGATTTCGAGGAGGATGCGTGATTAATTTTTGGCACTTAAGGCTCGTAATTATTGTATTAATTGAATTATCATGCTATAAAAACCGGAAGCTGTCCTCGTCTTTCTTCCTCGTCCACTAATCGTTTTCCCTGATCGCGAGACGATGCGACGGAGGGTGACGACGTCGGTCCTTTCCATCGCCATCTTCTTCCTCCTCGCCGCCTCCTTCTCCTTGCATGTCTTCCGTCACCTCCTCCCCTCAGGCAACGCCATCAACTCCAGGACCCTGAACCAGCCCGTCGACCGCCTGCGCAATTATGCGGTCGGCGAGGCCGCGGTATCGGTCCTCCGTGTATTACGCTCCCCCCCGCGCCACCGCCCACCGCCCACGGAGTCCGTCCTCCTCCTCGACTGGGACGTGCTCCTCCTTCCCTCTCCTAATACTTCCACCGCCGCGAGCGGCAGGCCGCTCTCTTGCCTTTTCCATACCGGCGCCACCTCCCTTGCCCGCCCCGCCGGCCCCGTCGCCTTCCTCTGCTCCCTCCCCAACAGCCTCCGACGCTTCCGGCCCTTCTACACCCCACGCCTCTCCGAGGCCTCCTCCAACGCTTCTGGGTGGGTGGGCCAGGAGGATCCCCCGCGGGAGATGTTGCGGTCCACGCAGCTCGCCTACGAGTCGGTCTCCACCGCTGACGACGTCATCGTCTTCGTGAAGGGCGTCAATCGTCGACGGGATCGCGACCTCCCCGCCTCCAGCCTTCGCTGCGTCTTCTCCCCCGCCTCCGGCGGCGCCGCGGTCGCCACGACCTCGGTCACTTCCTCGGCCCAGGAGGCGTTCCGCTGCGCTCACCCGCCCGCCGCCGAGGTGTCAAGCATCGGTCCCTTCAGGGTCTCCATCTCGACCGGGCCGGAGGCGGCGCCTATCCCCACGCTCGCCAATTACCACCGGCCAGGTGGCCCTGCGAGCGGGGGCCGCTTGTCGATCTGCGCCTGCACGATGGTGTTCAACGCCGCCAAGTTCCTCCCGGAGTGGGTGGTGTACCACGCCGCCATCGGCGTGGAGCGCTTCTTCCTCTACGACAACGGGAGCGAGGACGAGCTGGAGTCGGTGGTGAGTCGACTCGGCTCGCAGGGTTTCGACGTGACGACCCGGTTCTGGCCTTGGCCGAAGACCCAGGAGGCCGGCTTCTCCCACTGCGCCGTGGTGAACCGCGACGAGTGTGAGTGGATGGCATTCATCGACGTGGACGAATTCGTGTACTCCACGGACTGGGACGACTCGGACCAACCCAACCGGTCCATGATGGGCTCGCTCGTAGCGGTCGGGCCGGAGGTGGGCCAGATTTCCATAAAATGCCTGGAGTTCGGGCCCTCAGGGCACAGGGCCCACCCTCCAGGCGGCGTCACCCAGGGGTACACCTGCCGTCGGCGGAACGAGGAGCGGCACAAGTCGCTGCTCCGCCTCGACGCGGCGGCCGTCTCGCTGGTGAACTCGGTCCACCATTTCGAGTTGCGGGAGGGGTTCGAGACCAAGCAGGTCGAGGTGGGGGAGGCGAGGCTGAACCACTACAAATACCAAGCATGGAAGGAGTTCAAGGCCAAGTTCCGGCGGCGCGTGTCGGCGTACGTGGTGGATTGGAAGGAACCGATGAACCTGGCGTCGAAGGATCGGCCGCCCGGTCTGGGGTCCGACCCGATCGAGCCGAAGGGTTGGACCGACATGTTCTGCGAGGTGAACGACACCCGGCTCAGGGACGCAACGCGGAGGTGGTTCACCGAGGTGAAGCTCGATGGGGCAGAGAGAATGGCTTGGGATAGCTAGCAAATCTCACCTCTACTTCCTTCGTTGGCGTCGAACACAGTACTAGCATACGAACAGAGAAGGCGATACTGGAAAGAAGACAACGAATTCTTTTATACTCATTAATTTATTGTAATTTGTGTGCCCAGTCATATACGGAGAACATACTACTGTTAGAACCTTCGGGGCTGTATTGTTTATTTCTATGCCAGAAGAGCAATTTTGACTTGGTCAAAGTGAGACATTGCAGAATCGAACTGCTTTTGTTACCAATAATGCGTGCAGATGCCGTCGAAGCCTTTACGTGGCTACTGTCTTCCATTGGCTGCCCTCTTTGTTGCGTGTTGTGGGTCATTCGGTGGATCCTCGCTGGAGCGGAGAAAAAATCGTAGGGTGCCAACCGGCAGATATCACGCGGATCGCTGACGTGTACACCCTGCCACAGATCTCTCTTTTCTCCGTTTCCTTCGAGCCGTTGGATTTTGATTTCATCTCTCTCTTGCCGTGGCTTGACCACTTCTGGCTGCCTCCGTCTCTCTTCCTTCCTCAGCTATCGCCCACCGAAGAGCGCTGATCTGAGGTAAATCCCGACCTTTTCCCCTCGCTTCGCTGCGATCTCGATTGGTTTTCTTTGTAGATCGGTATCCTGCGACGGATCTGATCGTTCTCGTTGTAGGTATCGCCATGAAACGGGGCAAGTCGAAGGTGGATGCACCCAAGAAGGCCGATGGCAGGTGAGTATCTCCTCTTCGCCCTTTTGGTTTGGCCGGTGGATCGATCTGTGTTTGGAAGCTGGGACTCGGGGATCTGATGGTTATTTCTTGGTTTGTTCGTTCTATGCTTTCAAGGCTTTCCGTAAAGAAGGGACCGGAACGGACGGGTAAGAAGCCCAGGAAGACGAAGGCCGACAAGGATCCCAACAAACCCAAGAGGCCCCCCAGTGCCTTCTTCGTCTTCATGTGAGCTCCTCCTTGTTGCTTCTGATCCCCTTTTTGGCTTGATTTCTTGGTTTATCCTGTTTCGCTTGTTTGGATCGGCAGGGAGGAATTCAGGAAGTCGTTCAAGGAAAAGAACCCCAACAACAAGTCGGTCTCTGTGGTAAAATCCCTTTCCTTTCTTGTACACATAAATCGGCTCTCTGAATCTTAATATAGCAATCTAGTCTGATTTAGTTTCATCTAAATAGGTTGGTAAAGCTGCAGGAGACAAGTGGAAATCCCTGTCGGAAGCCGTAAGTAATGTGAACGATTTCTCTCGCCTTAGTTCAACAAAGCTAGGGAAAGTTTTGATCTGGGGAAAACCGTATGCTTCGATTGCAGGAGAAGGCTCCTTATGTCGCCAAGGCAGCTAAGTTTAAGACGGAGTACACCAAGAAATTAGCTTCCTATAATAAGAACCAAGTACAGCTCTCAAATTTAGTTCTTTACCTTGTTTCCTCTATTACAGAGATCAATCGACTAACTTGCATTTTCGTGGCTGATGAAATAGTCTGGTGGAGGAAGCCATGATGCTGATGATGAAGACGAGTCTGACAAATCCAGCTCTGAGGTGAATGATGATGATGAAGAAGGAAGTGGAGAGGTTTGTAATTTCAAGAAGAGTTTCATTGTCAATTTTATTTTCTGTTGAACAATTCACTAATTCCCAAATTTGATATCGTTTTTAACAGGAAGAAGAGGATGATGAATGAGTGAATTATAAGCAAAGTGCAGTGTAATGGGATTCATTATCTTGGCTATCACTAACATGTACTTGCTTTCTTCAAACTGAAAGCTAATTTGTTGCCACTTGTTAGTGGACGAGTTTGATTGACAAGATGTTAGTGGTATTTGCTGCCCTATCTCTATGGAATGTAAAGTCTTTGATTGACATGGTGCTCAAGCTAATTAGATGGCATTTGCTAGTTGACCTGTGTTTTCTCAGATTAGTTCATCTGTCATGAAATGTTAAATTTCTTTGCTAAAAAGAAATGTTGTGTTATATTGAAATGATGTTAGTTCAATCTAATTTGATGCAAGTTGGGGCTGTGTTTCCTGATGGTAGCTCCATCTGCCATCCAGGAGTGACATTTTTTGGTTGCAGGAGATGGAGGTTGGTGGTAGTGGCTTCCCAGGCTCAAAGGAATGTTACGTCATCAGCAAGACTGAGCGAGGTTACTTCTATAGGTTTGGCCATTAATCATGCTTCGTATCATATGGTTTTGTCATTGACTTGAGATTTGGTCACGTAAGTACATTCTCTAGAATTCTACCATCTAATGCAGCAGTCCAAAATTCTACATATGAAACATGCACTACCAGCAGCCTGACTTGAAGTCAAATACAGACATACAAGAAACTTATTTTTCTTTCCCCAGAAAGAAAATTTTGATTCAATTACTTGTCACCTCTCATGTGATGTAAATATAACACAGCCACTAAAACATATGTTTCAGGTGAATCCATATAATCTATAAATTCGTAGTACTGTACAAAACATACTGAGAAAACCATCCAGCAGAGTGAAATACCTTGCCAAGACCATATAAATCCTGAATGCTTCCGTTCTGGAGGTGGCATGCTTGTTCTCTCATTGATGGTTTTCCAGTCTGCAGTTTTCCCGAATATTCCCAAAACATGATGGGTTTTATATTTTAGATACTGCATTTTGATGATGCTACAACCCACCAGGAGGAAACATGTACTTCATCATCAAGTCTAGACTCCAGCTCGATGCTCCAAAGAACATTGATCTTTTTTGGGTAGACTGAGCTGCTAAATACAGATGATAGCTCATCACCATCCGGCAAAGGGAAGAAAACAAGTAGCTATAACGATTCAAGATTACAAACCTTCGATCTTCTAGCATTTAAGAGCTCAGTCTTCTGTGGACATGAAACATATGAATCTCTCTCAATCTCAGTTAGGGCTGATCCTTGTCCTGGAGCATTGCAACTAATGGGCATGGAAACCTAGACAGTCAAAAAAATGAAAAGAGAAGGGATTGTGAATCTTTAAAGCCCAGTTTTTTATCATCTGAATACATTTAAATTTAAAAAAACTACACTTTTTAATCATATGAATATATAACTGCCAGCTAGAAGAAACGACACACGAAGGAAACGACACACTAAGGCAACAGAAACACTTACCTTTGTCGTTGGTTTTTGTTCATCTTTCATATCCAAATAATATGCAAAAAAGAGAACCTTCATGGAAAATAATTCATGAATTAGTCAGATTGAAGCAGTCACATAATAATCATGCACCCAGTTAAAAATTACCTTGTTCAGTAAGTGACTATTAGATGCATCAGCTGCAATAATTCGCACGCCCAGGCACCGCTTTCGTGCAGTACAGAAGGGGCAGTTAAGTATCCTGAATACACAACCGTCTTCTTCAGACCAGAAATCATGTTGTGAAGCAACCTCTTTGCTGCCCTTATCAAAGATGTGATGGTCAACAGCGGAGGAATCACAAGCTACAACGGGCACGTCTGTCTCTGGTGTACTGCGAAGACAATTTAAACGACCTTCAGTTGGAGGTCCATGCTTCAGCACATATGCCAAGAAAGCCTTTGATGATGAAGTCAATGAACACCTAACTAGGAAATCATTCTTCTGCAATCCCAATGGACTATTACAGCACAAACAACTTAATACTAGCATCTTTTCTACAGATGTACCACCATTTTGTATGAACGTTCCTTGACTTGGTATCTGGTGCTGGGATGCTGAACAGTTGTCTGAAAATGGTGTTTCAGATATTTGATCAGTTTCTCTTGATATGCTGCTGACAGAGTCAACTGGGTAGAAGGATTCTGTATCAGAACTAATACAGTCCATCTGATTAAGACCAGTCATTTGCAAATCTGTTAGCTTTCTTCTTTTTTCACTGTGGGAACTCACACTCATGTTCAAGAATATTTCTTTCTCAAGATTGAAGGGATCCATGCACTTGTTACTTTCAGGAGAACCTGATGCCAATGTATCTTCAGATATGGTTCCATTTGAAAATATTGAGGGTGAAAGAGTGGCTCTCTCTCGAAACTGGTCGAAGGTGGCTACAGCAGGATACAGGCTTTCAACCTTGGACACTCTTTCGCAAGTAGCATTATTATCATCTGCATTGAAGCTTTCACTGACTAGAGGCTGATGCAACTTGGTTTCACACAATCCTGCCGATATGGTCTCCAAACATCTGTGACAGAGACCAACGATAAATAACACCAAATGATAATAGAAAATGAAAAAAAAAAGTTTTTAACTAATTTGGTGGACAAATGGGGGGATTACTTGGATTGCTTCCGGGTACTTTCGTTAGGGTCCACATAATCTCCATGGAAGATTGAGGGTTTGATATTTGTCTCACTAGATGCCTTGCCTCCCTTGATAAAGTAATCCTTCAATGAAGAGAGAGGGGCACTTTCCCCATCAAGGCTTGAAGATTTGATTAATTTGTTATTTTTTGCAGGAGCTGCTCTACTCTCATGGATAGTCTTCCTTGCACTCTGATGGTTGACCTTGACTTTCTTAACTTTTTCCTTTTGAATCCCCTGGTTCAGACTTGATTTTGAGGATAATGAGTTTTCCTCGCTAAAATCAGAATTGTATGATTCAGTCTGAGAAACATTCTTGCTAGTTGGATGGTCACCTTTTTGACCAAACTGCTTCTGTTAGTAAACCATGTAGGGTTTAGACAATAGGAACATGAAATAAAAAGGTATCCCAACGCACAAGGCTCTCATCAATAGTATATGTAGCTTTACCATGACTTAAACCCTCGGCACCCAGATTGCAAAGCAATAATCTTATTATGGTAGCAAAGGTAGCCCTAGTAGGAACATGAAGACTAAACACAAAATAAGCGATAAAAATTATACCTGAGCAGTTTCAAAAAAGCTTCGTAACCCCATGAGAGATTCATCAAAGCTGTTGAAACACTTGATTGAACTCTTCAGCCACTTTGAGATGTACGTGAGATTTCGTTCCTCTGTGAACCGCTCATCTACAAGCACATCCCAAGCATCAGTCCAGTTCACCTTACCCATTGCTTACGTTTGGATTAAATAGAGAAGCTGAAAGGTTCATGTCTGGTAACACTTTCTTCAAGGTTTTCCAACATGATTTTATGAACTCCAAAAGAAAAAAGGAAATTTTGTCATGCATAAAATTTCAGTACCATGAGAAAAATAACCAGGAAACCAGACCTATGAGACCATAACCCATAGGTTCCAAGTGATTTCACCAGCTATTTATCCCGCTTTATTTTCATGACATGCAAATAGAAACCTCCAGGAATTCAAAAATTCAAAGCCCATGAACACAAAATAAAATAGATGCTGACATTGATATTAGCATACCTAAAAAAATAATAGCTCCATAATCAAATCTGTGGCGAATGCAGCGACCTACAAAGTGAAAGGGCATTTAGCTTCAAACAATCAATGATATTATGTCATAGATTATACAATATACACACATCAGGTGCATATACTACCAATAATGCACTATCTGTCCTTATCTATGAATCAATCACACAAATACAGATAGCTACCACATTCTAGAACAAAGGGAAAAAATGATATTGCATAATATTTAACAGATTAACTGATATGTACATTCATATTATATTTGAGAATTTAGTACAAAGGTGATCCTAAATGCTCAAGTGGATTGGTGAAAACAATACAAAGGTGATCCTAAATGCTCAAAAAGTGGATTGGTGAAAACACGAATTTTCGAGGATTGCCATCACGAGTATTTTAAATATGCATCCCAATGCTTCATCAATATCAATTTGATCCTGTAACAAACAGGCTGAAAAGTACTAGCTCTGAAAAGAGAAGTCCAGGATGAAAGACTTATTAATCTGAGTTGGTATTGATATAAGTACAAGGCTGCTACTCTCTGGAAGCTTTAGATAATCATGAGCGAGCTACAGCAAGAAACTTGAGCATTAAGTGCATTGCAGAATTAAGGAAAATTAAGAAGACGGATTATGAGGAATGGCTAAAAGTTTCACCTTTAGAATTTGAGCAGCATATGGCAAAAATAAATATCCCATTCCAGCTTACTTATTTTCCTAATTTAAATGCAAGTGCAACGATCCATTTTCTCGAAAAGAATACCAATGCTCATTAATTTGCATCTTCATAGCCCTTTTTCTGCTTATGGAAATAGATCATCAACTTATTCTTCAATGCTGTTAGTCTTGCAAATCCAGATAATTTAGATTTTGCTAGCATGAAAACTTTCCATGGAATGAATAAGTAATGAAATGTGATTAGTACCATGTGTAAAGGAACATGAAACACGAAAAAACTTATCACTTGTACAAACTAGTAGCATATTCTCCGACCCTGCAATGATTCTGATGTAATTTAAATCAGTATTCCACTCTTGGGAATTCACATATAATATTGAGGTAGTAGACCATACATACCTGCAGCTTGATTCAGAGCACGGAATGCTTGGTGGCAATACCATTCGCTCCCACTAAGGAGATGCTTTGATGATCTATATGTATCATTATACTTCTTCTTTAACACCACATGAATGTCATTTCTAATCCAGGTTGAATCAATAAGTAAGATGATCGATAATTATCTCAGTCATCTGGAAATGATGTCAAGAACTTACTTGTTTGGAAATGGAATACCAACAATCACCTAAGTTTGGTCAAGGAACACAAGACAAAAAAATGATGAAATCAAATGGTCAGCAACAATCATTGCATCAACAAAATTATTTTCTATTGGCTACTTAACAGTACATTCAAGTTAATCATGTTTGCTAAGTGCCAACTAAAACAATAGCAATGCATGAAATATATAGTCAAAGAACACCATATAAAATTGATCAGTATGTCAAGGATACAACTACCCTAGCATTTTCATCTGAGAAGTCAATACCTTCTGATACCTGCAGAAGAAACAGAATAACTAGCTGAACATAGAAAATCAGAAAAAGTGAAAACACACATACACACTTTCCCAAACACCTAATTGCATTTGCCTATTCATGCATGATAATCCTGTGAACCTAAATTTTCATTACCAAATAATAGAAACCTAAAGAAAAAAAAAATCCTACATAAAGCACCTTTCTGGAAAACAGTTAAAGCAATAAGCATTACCTTGTTATAAAAGTCAATGCAATAACAAACAGAAAAATGTAACTACCTTGCCTCGGCAAACTGCAAGAAAAGCTGCTCCTTTTGCAGGATTTTGTGAGCACTCCTTGCTGGAAGGATTTTTGGA
Organism: Musa acuminata AAA Group; assembly: GCF_036884655.1. Classification (NCBI taxonomy): domain Eukaryota; kingdom Viridiplantae; phylum Streptophyta; class Magnoliopsida; order Zingiberales; family Musaceae; genus Musa; species Musa acuminata. Next base: position 5,924,721 of record NC_088359.1, read on the forward strand.
GGCTCTCATTAGACCAAGTCTTTTTTTCACATGAGGAGCCCCTGTATTCCCACGAATTGCTTCATAATAGCCTTTAAGAACAGGTTCAAATTCATCCATTGCTCCTCTTGGTTCTACAAGCATTTTGAAACTCTTATTAAATCAAACAAATGTTAGGCAATATGTTAAGCAAAGCCTTGTCAACGAGGCAAGAATCTCCTATCATGTTAGCATTAAAATTGCTGGCACTATACACGATTTGTATTACAACAGAAAGATCAATGATAGATTTTTAATGCCATAACATTATCACTAACAACTAATAAAATACACAAAGATGAGGAAGAGTCTCTATGAAAATATAATTTTGCTAAAGGTCTTACCAACAAAAAGGAGCTTTTCAGCATTCAATCGAGACCATTGACCTGTCTGACTCCATCGAAAATGTAGCTTTTCCAACAACTTATAACTAGGAAAGAAAACAAGAACACCACCTGGTGCAATCTTGCATATTTCCTCTAGAGAAGCTCCAAGTCCATCCTTCACAAGTCATGCTAAATTTTCAGGAAACTTGCAATTAAATGAACAAAGTACACAAACCTAAGTCCTGTACCTGGAAAGCATATCCATCAGCAGTTTTGTAGCTGGCATTTAACTGGCAATTGGCAGGACCTGCAGGGACTACTGCAGCCCAAACCTGTAAATAATAACAGCTAAAATCAATCACACAGATCGGGCACAAATAAAATAAAAAGAACATGGACATACTTGTGATTCCACATCAATGACATGTGGTGCTTCCAAGCAAGCTTCAAACTGCACTCCAAGTTCAGATGCAAATGAGCCCATTGGGGCAAGAGTTCTGTGTGGATATATAATGCATGAGACAGAAGAGGATACTGTGAAGTCAAATTAAACACTTGCATGCTAATACATCCAAGAGATAACAAGATTATGATAGACAAAAATAGCTTATGTGGCTGAAGCATAGTGACATGGTGTTGTGAAAACCATATGATTCTACTTACTTTAAGGGTCTGAATAATATAAATTCTGGTGTTTTCATCATATAGAATGAATTCTAGTCAACAAGTGCTTGGATCAGGTTCAAATTACAAAGATGCATTACTATAGATTTCAATTGGCTACAGGAGGAAGATCTTTACTCAAAATTTGCCATTCCTGTAGAGAATTTCTTAAAAGGTCATATCAGATATAAAAGCCACAGAATTTCTTACAAGGTCCTATCAGATATAAAATCCATTACAGTTTAATCACAAATAGTATTCCATTACATAAAAGCAACTGCATAATGATTACAGGTGAAAAAAAATTGCAGATAAATTATCCTCGACTGTTAACTTTCCAAAAGCTTCAAGTGAAAAAGACACTGATATGTTATTTTTTATTGTACACAAAGATGATATAACTAAACATTTTCAGCTTAAAGAGAACTGTTAAGGCCTTTTAAACACAATATTGCATGACTAATTCTTTGGGCACTCTGTACATGGATGTCTTATATGAGTTGAACTTGTGGTAGTTGGTTCACATACAGTGTTGTTGGGTAATATTACCAAGAGATATAAGTCACATTTCAGCTCTCTAAAGTTTCAAATGGTGTATTTCATAAATTTACTTTGATTATCCAAAACATTTCTTCATATATAGTTCATTTTTATGCAAAGAAAAAAATATTAAAGAAAATACTGCTCACATCAGTGCATGGTCAAAGTAACAGAGAAAATTGCTTACGATAATAGAAATAACAAGGCAAACAATTAGAAAGCATTCAATTGAATAACAAACTATGACATCTAAGTACCCTGATGTAAGGATAACTGAAAGAGACAGATTTGCAATCTCTTTGAAAACAACAGCAGGATTCAGGCACCACAAACTCAATTTGCAGATCCAGCCATTTGCAGCACTACCTGTCAACAATAGTTTTGCTGAGATGTCTCAACCGCTATTAACACCTAAAACATGCTCAAGTAGAAAAGACAGTGAGATTCTTCATAACAGTAACTCAAGACTGTCATGTTGATTATCATGTGAGAAATAGGCTGTCAGCAGACCAAAAGGACACTGTCTGTTAAGCCACAAAATGCCTTTTAACGATGGTAAAACTGTTAGCTGGACTTATAAATGATGATGAGCAATCATCAACAAGTAAATTATGTTAGGAAAAGGCTACATTAGATGATAATACAGGGAGGAATGCAAAAAAGAGTTGTTCTGTGATTTCCAGTGATTATGTGTCATGTAGGTTCCAATTTGCAGCAGCACACACTTATTGCATACTTGAGATATTCTCTTTGCTTGCAAGGGTAATGCTTCATATACTGACCTTTCCCTAGACCCCCAGACCACAAAGGCCTTATGCACCAGGCTACCTATTTTTCACATACTTCTTGCAAATTTGATTGGACAATGCTTTGTTAAATGCTAAAATGATGGGCCAGTAAGATGCAAATGAAGTAGAGGAAAAATGCCTAAGTGTCATAGCCACTTGCATAGATGTACTTTGCCAGAAGGACTGATGAAAGAAGCTGAGAATCAAATCTAGTTAGATACCATTTTTTAAATATCTGGGTCTGAACTTAATTTCTAAGAACAAACAATGCATTCTTTGTATTACTCACCGCCTTCTCTTTTAACATAACGTTGCAATGCTAGTTGATAATCAGTTGCATGGCTGCCATTTGCACAGAAGAAATAACTAAGTGAGGAGAATAGACCTGCAAAGAAAAAAAAAGTTTGGTGGATTACAAGTTTCAGTTGTGGGGCATGATTTAAAAGCTGGAAATGTACCTTCCAATGCAATTAAGGACATGCCACTTAAACGGTTTCCAACAGATTCTTCATCTGAAGCAGCTTTAATTGCCTTGAACAACAAAGAGAATCATATAAAAAAGATGTCAGATAGTATCCATGGCAAAAGAAAAAGAGCCTATTTAGAAAGTGGAAAGCACCTTCGTGGCACATTGATGTAGAATTGGAAAACATTGTTCTGTAATTCCAGCCTGTTGGAGCTCCCTAATGGCCTTATCAGCAGTCCAACTGTCATGATCAAAATGACTCAATTTTAGAAAAGGATCAACTTTTAAACCAGAAGTATTTTTTAACTTGGCTTCACAAACATTTGACCATAACAATTTTTGGTCAGTGACCAAAGAAAGAACATACACAGACAATGTATGATAATAAAGCATCCAGATGGAACATGAAATCCACAAACTACAGGAAGGAAAAACCCATTCACCAATTAATATTTCAGTTAACACTAAAAAGAATTGCAATTTAAAATGATATAACTATCTTGAAAGAAACATAAGCAGAGACCACTGCAAAAGCCTTCTCTTTCCTCAAACTTAGCTATGCATGTATTAAACAGAGATCATAATGATGCTATCACAACGATCTTTATTTAGATCCAAAATTTTCAATGTCCAAGATCCCACAAAAAGGTTATTATAACTCAATATAGAGATCTCTTCCATGCAAACTGCTTCTTCAAACTTGGGAGTATGACCTCTTCTTAATTCTCCATCTTCCTAGTCAGATTTGTGAAAGCCAATAACAGCTCTATTTGAAGATCTTTTTGGAAATATCATGCCATTCAGAACCAAATTTGTTATAACTTTGACTTAAAGGAAATTACAATTATTACTACTCTTGAACCCTCTTATTGACATGGAACATTCTTTGGATAATAACAAAAGTGTGATTTTCAAAGCCTTATCAACATGGTCTTCTATAAGATAGTTAACAACAAAATGATACACGATGGAAATCTAAGGTGTTGCATGTGACATATATTCTATTAATATGCACATCATGGTCAACTTATGTATGACAACAACACCATGTTTACATCACTGCATGATATTAGGTTACTTCTCCCCAAATAATTGACTGCATGTTTCTTCTGAATCATTGAATTAACTGAAAGATTGACTTTTTTTTTTACACAGGGAACTGCATAAATGAAGATCAGTAACAATTACAATGCTTCCAAAGATCAGAATTTTCTACACAGAATTGAATGTAGGCCATCAAATACATTTGGAGGCCTCACCATATAGGCTATGTTTGACAATCTCAGAGAATCATCCAAGAAACATGACAAATGTCAAGCCATACTCTAGTTATTGGATTTGTGATAAAAAGGCATCAAGAGAAGTGTAAGGACCTAATGAAAGAAATGCCCCATGAATGGATATTTCCAGAAAACAAAGTATTAAAAAAATATCTGAAGAGAGGATAAACAAGTAGTTGCTCTGTTGCTGAAAATGCATTGGATTTTCTGAACAGCTTTTAAAAGGTTAAATATGTGCAATAAACAACTGCATAAAGCATTAGCCTAACTTGCAAAATAAAATTAGAAAGATATCTGATATTGTGTAATCTATTTCTGAAGTTAGTGCACAAGTCCAACATCTTTGTACAACCAAATCATCAGAGAAATAAGCTCTGTAAAGGATAATTTGGTCATCTATCATATGCCATGTAATGTGGTGGCAGTAAAAAGAACACAGCATCAGGAAATAATTTAGGATATGAGCTACTTCGACTTGTGGATGACAAATTTTGTTTTGTCATATTCTAGCACTTTGTACATGTACATTCTAACAACATAAGAAATGCTTATCTCAGGGTAGCGCTGTTAGCTTTTAATCACAGCTACAGCTTAAGTCTCTCAAATTTGACTTTTGGATTTGCCAATATAATTCTTATGTGGAAGATTTATCACCCTACCATGAGACACTGGAGCCCATGTCAAAGATATTCTTAGGCACGCAGTAGTAACAACACAATCATTCCTTTTCTTCCATCCTAGTACCCCTAATTCTAGAGTTCCCTTCACACTTGACTATTCGGAAGTAAGTTGAGAACATCTTGGACAACCAACTCGGGATCTCTCTCTCATATAAGGAATACAGATACTTGGTATGATGGAATATGCAATCCAACCTTGAGGACACATGGATTTCAAAAGATGAGTTACGATTTTCATTCACTAGAGGTGAATTTTTCACTCAAGGAGAGTTGGTAGGGATTAGAGTACCACCACATTAATACGACAGCTCAAGAGGACGCAGAAAGCTTCGGATCACTACATTAGAGCTATATGGGCCTAAATACCCATAGAGGTCTCATCCTGCATATATTTTATTTTTTATCAGATTATAGTAAGATTTGAGCATAAGACATATTTGTATTGGGCTTTGGGCTTGGGCTTGTATAAGGCCATCAAAGGAGATGTCATGTATATATCTTAAAATGCACGTGGTAGATGATCTTAGAATGGACATATATCTCAATCTTATGAGTCCCTAACACCCTCACTTCTAGAAGAGGGGTATGTGACTTTTTGTCATAGCTTATGCAAACTACATAAAGTTAGCAAGTTAAAGGATTTGACAGGAAAAACATCTGAATCATAGAAACGTGGTGCAAAGAAATCCAGGCCAACAGAATATAGCCTATAATTACATAGATATTTTAGAATTCAAACAAAAAAAAAAAAACACTTGCAGTAGCTATTATTTACTGCATATGACTTGCTTGAACAATGGAACTACCAATGTTCAATAGCTAGTAGTCTCAAAACTGAATTGGACCAAGAAATCTATGGCTAAGCTAAAATATTCTTAGTAGAAACCATAAACATTAGAAGTTCCAGCAGAATATACTCACAATGAAGAGTAGTGCTCAAATTCATGCTTTTTCATGCTCATTTTCCTGTCACCTATCCAACTTATTATTCCCTGTGCAATAGAAAGCACTTGGTCTTGGTTACAAGTTAATAAGATTATGAAACTCATCTTTGCAAAATTTGTACCTGAATCATGTCATATAATGGTTGGTATGTCATTGCTCCGCCATCAGCCATGCATAAGTGTTCAAGTTCCGTTTGCAATGCTAGGTATAACAGAGATAGACATTCAGATTCGAACCAAGTAAAAATATTGAACTTTCAGAATCTATGTGGCTATTATATAATATTTGCACAGACTGGCTTACCAAAAAGCACGTCCTCTTCAACTTCTATACTCCCTGCATCACGTGCAACATCCTCTATGTTGCTAGTAATGATAAATTAAAAAAGAATTAGGTGCCCGCAGGGCTGCATCCCATAAATTGTAGATCACTAAATTCAAAGGGGTGTGTGTATGTGTGTGTGTGTGTGTGTGTGTGTGTGTGTGTCTAGAATTTTGAGTTCAAAGCAGATGTTCTGAAAACATCTACTGCAAATACTATCTATGATTAGTACAAAATGCAAGATACAAATTGTTACAAACAAAGTAACCAAAGGGCATACTGGGCCTCATCCAGAATCACAATGGATCCTTTTATATCTATATCCATTGCTCTCCGGACTGTTGGATTTATAATGTAACTGTATGGGCAGAAAACTAGCTGAGCTTCCTCAGCCATTGTTTGTGCAGCAAAATATGAACAACCTACAAGAAAAACAAAAGTAGAAAAAACATACTTAGTTTAGTAGTACTGCATTGAAGACTGTTATAGTTAAAGGTAACAGACCTTTCACACTGTGCCCAACTTTTACAAGATCTTCAATGTCATGAACCTCATAACAGCCACCTTTCTGAAGAGAGGGATGACATTTGACTTTGTGTGCATTTCTGTCATAGTTAAAAACAGTTGCCTTCATAAGAATGAGAACTAAAGTATACGATGAACTCATATGTATCAAAGAGAAACTCACTTGTATTCACTGCAACCTAGGTTTTCATCCTTCAGAAGCAATTTACTAAAGCAAAACAGGAGGACATTAAAAACATAAAACAGCAAAGATGATGTAAAAGTCAGAAAGGTAAGTTCTTTGGGGCATCAAGAAGGCTACCATTCATCATCCAGATTATCTCTTGTGCACACATGCTTGTTAGTGCAGTAGTGCTTTCGTGATGCCTGAAACCAACAGCTCGAAGAAAATGGAAATTCAGAAAAGAAGAAATTTTGGAAAGTTTAATTTAGAATGGCAATTGTAGTGTTAATCCTAGAAATTGAACCATCAGCATTGTTGCATTATGGGCTAGTAGTACAACAAAAACACCTTTATCATAATTTAGAAACAATATTCGCTTACCAGAATTGCCATTGGCACCCGATAGGATGTTTTCCTATATTCACGAACCACCTGACTTATCTGGGAGTGAGTCCTCCTTCACATGTCCGAAGCAAACAGCAATCAGGAAACAGCACAAAGGCTCAAATCGTAGCGTTAACGAGAGATAGCACTCACGAAGCATAGTAGATTTTGGGAAGCGACTGTCTCCTCTGAGCTCTAGCGCTTGTAGGCGCCGGAGGTTCCTCAGCGTCACCTAAGGTTCGTCAGAAAAGGATAAGTCCAAACCTTCGTGTCCCGATCAGGGACCAAAAGAACGGAATTAGAAGGAATGACAGCACAAGAATAGACATTGCTTACTCGAAGGCTGGGACGGGGGAATAAATCCGCCACCATGGACGAGGGGATCGGACGCGAGCGGCGGGGGACACGGGGGCGGAGCAGCGGCCCCAGATAGGACGAGGTGCTGGTGGTGGCGCTGCCAGGCGAGGGAGGAGCAGAGGAGGGAGAGGGACTTGCCGGTGCCGGTGGGGGACTCGAGGAGAGCGTGGCATCGGCCCTGCCGGCGGGCGCGATCGAGGGTGGAGATGACGCGCCCCATGAAGGCGAGCTGGGAGCCGTAGGGCTTGAAGGGGAACTCCACGGGGACGCCGCCGATCTGGTAGACGCCGGGGCCGCCGTGCTTGCTAGGGTTAGGGCTTCGAAGTGGCGTCGAGGGATTCATCGCCCGATTCTTTCGAGATCAGCTCTGCTGTTGTGCGGAAGAGCGGAACAGATCCCGTCGAGAGCGATCCGCTGTGACAAGCAAGGAATGTGGCTTCCAAATGAAGGAAGACGAAGCGAGAAGAACAATTGGTTCCCTCCTGAATTTGCCGCCAGTTTGAAGACCAGACGTTCTCCGTTTTGCTTTTATTATTTGAAGTAATAAAATGGCGGTCTTTTGACGTATCGATCCTTCTCCAAAAAGAATCACTTGTTATTTTGACCAATGCAACGGAGAAGCTTCAAGTTTTTGGTGATTAAACAAATATGATATTATAGATGACTGATTACCACTTCATCCCAAAATCTAAACTCAATCAATTTGGGTTTTACTAAAATCCATGAGATTTCTATATTTAAGAATTTTAGATACTTATTTAAGATTTCTCCCACCATTATTCAAAGCAGACAAAAAGATTTCCAGCAAACCATCGAATAACTCGTTCAACCTTGTCAACTTTGAACAAACAGCCGATGCTCGATATCTTCAGCGATCAAATGGGCCCAACAGAATTGCACAAAGCTTCAGTAACATGTTCAGAGCACAACGAGCTAGTTGAGAATGTAAACTACTTTATTAGATTTCGGTGTATGATCAACTCAACGGATACATCTTCATCTGTAGTTACAAATGAATGTTCTCCCGGACAACAGCATAATGAATTCCCTCGGCTACATCTTCGCCAGCAGTTACAAATGAATGGTTCATGCGTACAACACCATATGGGTTTCCCACGGCTTCAAGATCATTTATCGACATCTGGTATTTGTTAACTATGCACAGAAGAAAAACATTAATTCTGATACATCATCCATTGTGAAACCTTTTGGCGGAGTCTAGAAGCAATTGTGCTCGTCTGAAGCTCGGACATCGGTGGACTCTGAGTCCGTGCCATGTCTCGCTCGAGCCCCCTTGATCAACTTTGAGCTTTGCTAGCTGCTCGTGGAGTGATGCCATATTCAGAAGAGGGACAGTGGTCGGCCGTCCATGAGCACACTAAACATGAAAGCTTACTACATCAGGATACAAGGCAGACAATGTGACATCTAGATAACTTGTATAGGAAAAAAGGCCTAACCATGAGCTGCATCCTACATCAACTAATGAAAAGGTCTCGTGTGAGAGAAATCAGTTGCTTACCTGAAAACAAAGTGATGTCGCTTTCAGTTCTTCGACGATCAGAGAACATTCCGAAGGTAACAAGGAATCACCGAACATAATCGCACCTTCATTTTCAAAAAAGTAGAAAAATTGCAGTCAACATACAGGCTACTTGGACCAAGACCAATGCAAATATTTTTTTGGGTACAATCACATTCTGATGTCCCAAATCAAAGTTGAGACAGATAGAACATTCATACCTCTGCAGGCTTTGAAGTTAAGAATACGAAGAACAGAAGGCGGAAGAGTGGACGATCCATCAGTCTCAACAAGCTGGCAATTACAATAATAAATCAGAGAACAAAGGAACTCCATTTGATATTGATGTCACAACCACCACAATAATGTCTCAATAATTTGAGATCAATTACATGGATCTTTTCCTTTCTACTCAAGATAATATCTTTAGTTAACAAAAAACATTCACATCTCTTTTTACTGTTTATAGTAAAGTTGTCTTATATCTCGCTCTACCTTTTACACCACTAATACTAGTCGGCTTCCCCCGCATAACCACAAATCTACATGTCTCCTTTGAGCATGTCCCTATCATCTTCACACAATAATACCTCATTTTATTATCCATCAGAACTTAATTGTCCTGCATATACATATGAACATTTTTCATCTTAACCGCACAAACTTTATGTATATATTTTTACCATTCAACATTCAAATGCATGAAGTATGACTGAACTAACAATTATTTCATATAACTTTTCTTTTATCTAACAAGCATTCGATGATCACACAAAATACCCAACACTCCATCTTAACTTTGACAACCCAATTTTTATTCTGTGAATAATATTTTCATCAATCTCTGCCTATTTATTTTGCATCTTATTCTATCTTCAGCATTTCCAAAGTTCCATAGTAGGACACATTAGTTCAATTCCTTTATATTTAGACCAACTTCAAATATCTTATTCCTATAAATTGATATTAGAAAACTCTTTCTTTGTTCATTATACATCAAGTATCTTTTGATATCCATCTTTTATACACTTAATGTTACCTAAAGTTTTTATTTTTTCCTAGCTTTAGCAATCCAAAAAGATATTTCTCTTCATCCTTAACACAGATGACCATAAAAACTAACAAAATCCATATTGTACTATGAATTAGCATGAACTAATGGTGAAAATAGGGTGACAATGTTATATTTTGTAGCAGCAAATTCTCAAGCATAACTCTTGGTGCTCCAACATAATAATCCAGATAATAAAGTGTAAGTCAACGTAATTCTCCACCCACCTCTTAATAATCTGAATCCTATGTAATATATTTGTTTGAACACTTAAAGGGTTTCAAAACTTCTTTTAAAATAGATATCTGGTTTCAAATCTTCTTATAAAATAGATATCCAGAATACATTGATAACAAATCAGCAGGAATGAACAGCAAAAATTGTCACAACAATGAGTGGTGTTTATGCTTCTATAGACCTGATGATCACTGTGTTAGGCAGCAAAACCAACCTACTTCAGCATGTTCAACCAGAAGCACATCGTCAATTGAGCCAAATAATGCCATACTCCCATGGGAAATGTTTATTTGACCACCAAAACGGCGTCAAATGATTTAAAAATTATTCTGCCTCTTGGTATTCTGTTAACGTTTAATGTTTTTTTATGTTGTATAAGTATTGTCAAACAAAAATGAGAAAGCAATAAGGCGAATCTCCATTCTAAGTTTCAGTATATCTGAGAGCTAGTAATTCAGGAAAGCCATGCATTTCCTATGTTGAGTAAATTTAACCAACACCATGGATGTCATAACCAAGGTCTGAAATTTTGTATCGTACCGGAGTTTCGACAATCGTTCAGTATGGTACGAAACGGTATATCAAGCGGTATACCGAGCGGTATACCGTTCGGTATACCACTCGGTATATATATATATAATATATATATTATAACTCGGCGACGTCACCTCTCTCTTCTCCCAGGCGAGGCGACGTCACCTCGTTTATATTTATATAAAAAATTAATATATATATATATATAAGATTATATATATTTATATATATTTTTTATTTAAAAGGCGACGTCGCATCGCCTCGGCAACGTCGCCTTTTCCTTCCCCACGCAGGGCGACGTCGCCTCGTTTATATATATATATATATATATACAAGGTCCGCCATACCGTACCGTACCGGAGTTTCGACCCGGGCTCGGTACGGTACGGTACCGGTGTACCGGGCGGTACACCAGGGCATACCGAGCGATACACCTTGGTGTACCGATACTGTAGCAGTGCTACAGTACTGCACTGTAGCATTGTAGCGGTACAGGGTTGTCCGCGTACCGAGTACCTGGCGGACCGGTACGTACCGCCCGGTACGGCCGGTATGCTTTGGTACGGCAGACACTGTATATATATATCCGAAAAAGGCGACGTCGCCGAACGTCACCTTTTTCTAATATATATAAATATATATTATTTTATTATTATTTTTCGTTTCGCCCGGTAGCGGGCTGACACGGACTTAGCTGGTTTTGCCTAAGTCGTGCGGCACCCTTGCGTGTCCGTCCGCAAAGGTCAGCCTCCCCGAAGCCTCCCATTGTCCCTTAGGACCATCAAAAGAGAGAACGGGTTAGAGAGAACGCCTCAAACGAGATCCACAAGCAAACATGTCCGAAAAACACTTCATAGACAATGCAAATTACAAACAGACTTTACAAGCTCTGAACAGTGGCACAACAAAGGGTAAAATGGTCCATTACAGACCGAAAAGCTCTTGCACGTGTCCACATGACACAACCTTTATTTACAAGCCTAAAGAGGCCACCAACCCAACTAAAATGGGACTTATAAGCCTTCGGCTGCCCCTCTACATGTTTTACAAGGCATGAACATGCCAACAGACACGGACAGATATAAGCATTACATCAAACATCCTGTTTCAAAGTTTGTCCGTGACATTCTCCCCCACTTATCCCTTCGACGTCCTCGTCGAAGCCTTTGTGAACACTGCAACTCTTCGCCTTTGCTGAGTCTTCAATCTTCTGCTCCAGCTGCAATGCGCCTCCTGGCTCCCAGCTGCTCTCCGCTGCTGTTTTTGAGTAGTCGAACCTTTGATCCGCCATGCTTCTTCAACTCGCCAATGTCTCTGACTCTGGTGTGGGGTTGGTTGAGTTGTGTTGATCCTCGTTGATTCCTGCGGATCCACCAAATGAAGGAAAAGACCATCCTTACTGCGCCAGTCTCTCAAAATTTCCACATGCTGCTTGAACTGGGTGGATGCTTGTTGGAGCTTTAACGAGCATCGCCTCGCAAACTTCTGAAATTTTGGGTCCTTCCTCCACAAAATCTGCTCATTGACTCTTCTTTCAGTTAGTTGTCATATCCAAGTAGGTTCGCATCACTTCCGCTTTCGATTGGCATTTCGTTGGGAAATGAAGCGGACAATCTACTCTCAGTAGCACTGATCACCGTTGGTGAGGATTTGACAACTATTGTCTTCCATTATCTTCGAAGGGTCTTTGAACTTGTGCAGAGCTCCTCTGCTGGATAGATAAGAGAACTGGGGTACTCGGTTTCGCCCATTCTCTTAAGAGTTGAGAAGGCAAAGGTTACTTGACTTCGCCCGCCTCCTCGAGGTTGTACTTCATGCATCGAGCTGGTTACTGGCCTTCGCCTGCTCTTTGCTCACACTTCTGAAGCACTTGAAGTGTTTGCACTCCTTGCGTTGAGTTAGTTACTGTGATTCACCTTCTCAAAGCCATTGAACTTCTGGAATGCAGGAAGTTTCCACCCCAACTTGGAGTAATTCTCTAATAGATGAGGTCGCCTCTGGGATTGTACCGTCTTCTCCATCAACCCTGCCGCCTACTCCACTGAGTAGCAAAGGTACAGCACCGCGTACTGCTTGCTTCGTTCCTTGGTCGTGCACTCTTGCATGACCCGAAGTCCTTCACTTACGGCTATCTTGATGAGAAACTTGTTGACACCGGTCTTACGAAGTTTCTTGGCCTCTGCCCTTCAGCCTTGTCTCGGTACTTGGAGATTGCCTCTGCATACTCCACCTCCTCGGCCCCTTTCACGACCAAACGCTCTCCCTCCGTGAGAGCAAGGGATCAATGACTTTGACGGAAGTCCCGCCTCTGCGGTACCATGGCGCTGCCATGCCCATGGCCCTACTATCCGTCGCCTCGCATCTGAATCCCTTTTCTTCACGATCAGTAGAGATGTCTCCGTGGCACTCCTCTGAGTCCACCTCCATTCTAACTGATTGCTTGACTTTGGGTAGCTAAGTCCCTCTGGACTCATCGTCGCTTCCTCGCCCCTTTCGACCCCCTGCTTCAACACCTCTGTGTTCTCCAAGCAGTCTGTTTGGTCGATGGAAAGACAGACTGCACTCCCATGCATGGCCTCTGCCATCGCATTGTAGGGTTTGCACCGATTCTGTTCTCCATAGCTTCCTTGGTAGCAACGTTCGCTTACTCGGCCTTGTCCTCTGACTTGCCGGGCTCCCTTAAGCGAATATGAGCTCTGGAGCAGTCCAACTCTCCAGCTGCTTCGATCATACCTCTGCATGATCAAGTCCCTCCCATGGGACTCCCTGGTACTTGCATACGAACTTTTCCCTTGGTGGAACCCAGCCCCCATATGCTGATGACCAAGGTTTTCATCCGATGCAAAATTCGGTGCACGCCCGGAAGACCCGCCTCTGCGGTACCATGGCCTTCACTCCTTGAATCCATAGCCCTTCTTGCCGTCGTGTTGTTCACCAAAGCGGAGCTCCCAGTAGCTCCCGATCATACCTCCATATGATCACATCCCTCACGGGACAAGGTCGTGTGTATCGCATTGCCATCGAACTGTTCCACCACGATCCGCTGCACCATGTCGCCTCCTGGTGACATCTCCATTGCATTCTGATCCTTGTGGAATAAACTCGAATTGTGAACCCTCCGCTGTGTGGCCTCTGCCAATACATCGCAGGGTCTCCTCCACCTTCGATTTTGTTCGCTCCTTTGGCAATCGATCTTCATCCACCCACTCTTGGGTCACACCTAGATGAAGCACCGCTCTAGGACAGTCCGTCGCCTAGTAGCTCCCGAAGTCCACTGACTTCACTGTAATTTGTGCACCATTGTCTGGATCCTGGGTCTCTGCCCCTACCAGCACAATTTCCGCTGCGCACCGCTTCCTTCATAGCAACTCGAATGGCAACACTGTGGCATATTCTTCAAGAGTACCCGCCTCTGCGTCCTCTTGCCCCGTGCTAAGGCCTTCTGAACCCAACTTCGCCTCCGCAAATTGAGTCGCCTTAGTTCCTCCATCAAATGCTTCTCCGAGATAAGGTGCATGTGCCCCGAAGCTCCCTTCGTCTTTGGCACCATGCAAGATGAGTCCACTCCGTCAGAATGAAGGACCCATGGAACAACATGATCCTGCTCTTGCCTCTGCAAGAGCTCATGTCCTTGACCTCTGTCTAAGAAAAGCACTGTGCCTCTGCTCCATGTTCCAACTTCTTTGCTGGCTCCCTTCATGCGGCTTGGGTACTTCACCAAGTTACACCCAAGTTGCTCGCTCCTCGTTGTTGCATTGAGTCGATGGTGGCCCTCGTGCCCACCATTCCACGGGTCAGCCCTCCCTTGAGTCCGATCTCATATCGACTCCAAGTGTGCCTTCATTTGTGTTGCTCCAGGTCGCTCCCCCACTTGATCTCGCAATGCATCCACCAATGCATTCTCTCGAGCGAGATCATGCGGCAACTCCTCGCTGCTTGCTCGGTCCATTGAGCTTCGTGGAGTTGTTGTTTGTGAGGTACTCCTCCTCAACATGTGAAGTCCGTCTCACATGATTCTCCCTCTGGAGTTCCGAGACTTATCCCTCCTGGATAACTATCCCGTTGGAGCAACATCTCTCTTCGTTTCGGAGACCACCATCCCCTTGGACTACTCCGATCTGCTAAACAAACTGTGCATTGTTCTGCCTCCTGCAAACGCACTTGCTAGATTGCGACTCCCCGTCAATACAGCCCCCACTGCACCCCTCGAGGTCTAGCAACATGCTGAACTCATTGCACACTTCAGCCGCCTACGGACGTATCCTTCACATGCCGAAGAGAAAGTTTCAATGCTCCATGGCGCCGAGTCTCGGCCGCCTTGGGATGGCCACGGACATTCCATCGTCCGCATACAAGCCCCTGCATGAGTACCAAATTCTTCGAGTTAGCAATTCCTCTCACCTCTGTGAGCTTTGGCCTAACTCTTTTGGTCGTTGAGCAACTCATTCCACCTTGGATGGTCTCATTCTTGCCAAGCGCCTCGCTTGCCTAGAGCACCATCAAGTATAGTTGTCAACGTCGAGCCGTAGCTCAAACTCAGCCATCCCAACCTTTGTGCGCTCCAAATTCTTCCAAGCTTGCCTGTTCTCGTGGTGCCTCTTGCGCGAAGGGTTGGCCATTCCTGTGAATGCCAATCTCAGATGCCCGCTCCTCTGAGCGACTCTTTTCCCTACATCTCCATGCCCGTTTTCCCCCAAACGGTCGCGCGTGTGCTGACTGCCCTCAACGCAGCCCCGCTAGGTCCCCCACGTTTGCATGCTAAGTGTTTCTATGAGTGCTTGTCCCGCTCTGATACCATATGACACGGACTTAGCTGGTTTTGCCTAAGTCGTGCGGCACCCTTGCGTGTCCGTCCGCAAAGGTCAGCCTCCCCGAAGCCTCCCATTGTCCCTTAGGACCATCAAAAGAGAGAACGGGTTAGAGAGAACGCCTCAAACGAGATCCACAAGCAAACATGTCCGAAAAACACTTCATAGACAATGCAAATTACAAACAGACTTTACAAGCTCTGAACAGTGGCACAACAAAGGGTAAAATGGTCCATTACAGACCGAAAAGCTCTTGCACGTGTCCACATGACACAACCTTTATTTACAAGCCTAAAGAGGCCACCAACCCAACTAAAATGGGACTTATAAGCCTTCGGCTGCCCCTCTACATGTTTTACAAGGCATGAACATGCCAACAGACACGGACAGATATAAGCATTACATCAAACATCCTGTTTCAAAGTTTGTCCGTGACAGGGCGGTCTGCGTATCAGTATGCTGTCGGACCAGTATATACTGTCCGTACCAGGCGGTATCATTCGGTATTGCCTTCCTTGGTCATAACAAAGTTTTACAAATGGTAAAGTTGCTAGTGATGCTTATATAGTCAATTCTAGCAAAGCACTTCCACATGAAAAGCATGAAAAAAATTCATATCTCAAACTCAATAGTCAGATTGTCGATTGAATTGCTGATCTCTGTATAAAACTATCCCAAAATGTAGATCCCAGGTATATATATATATATATATATATATATATATATATATATATATATATATATATATATATATATATATATATACACACATATATATATATATACACACACATGCACACACACATACATACATACATACATAAGTTGAAACAATTGACAACTTCTTCCCTAAAGATAAATATATATGCGATAGTCAAACTAAATTTCTATTCAAATGAATGATAAAAATATGTTCTGCTATAATTTGCTAGGTCTTGCTATAAGTTTATAAAACAATAACCAGTAAATTTCTTCAATCCCTACAAGGATAGAACCATTTTTGCCTCTAATACAATCTACTTTAAGCTTTACTAGCACTATATGCCAAGAAGTCATATAAAATATTAAATAACAACTTTACTTCTTGAATGAGAATGTGAATAATTATAAACAACAAATATTAGTAGTACCTGCTGGATAAATTCAAGTAGATCTTTGTCATTTAAATTGATACCTAAAATACAAGGTACCTGCATGACAATTTTGAGAATACGGAATACTATTTTAGGAAAGTATAAACAAAACTAAAGACGCTGACATTCTGCAATAGAATAGAAGAAGCAATATATGGTTTGCAAAATAATAATTCCACAATAGAGACTGTAAATTAATCAATGCCAAGTATAGTGCAATCCCATAACTAAATTGACACTGGAAAGCTCAATAAAAACAACCACATTTATGACAGACATGATTAATAGAAAAAAATATCTAGAGAAACTAATTAGTTGGTTGTTGTCTACATTGAATGTGCCTATATGTGTAGAATCCTATCAGTGAAAATGAACAACTATCTCAACTTTAAGTTTTGACTTCTTAGCTAATTGAGAACTACTCTTCTTAACATTTAATATATACATACATATATACATATATACATACATACATATATATATATACATATATACATACATATATACATACATATACATATATACATACATATATACATACATATATACACAATGATTTTAATTTCAAATGATACCACCAATACTGGGCGGTACGTATCGGTCCCCCAGCAGACCGATACGCGGACCGCCTGCTACCGAGCGGTACCGTCGATTGGGGTTGTTTCCGCCCCGTTACCACCCGAAATTGATCGGTAACGGTCGATTTCGACCATCGCCGCCCACTACCAAGCTGTATTAGCCAAGAGAGAAGGAAGAAGAGGGAGAAGAAAAGGGAGAACCTAAAGATCCGGCGCCGCCCTCCCTTGCCGAACGCCGTAGATGAGATGTCACTTCCTCCTTGTCTAAGGCAATGAGGCCTCGGCGTCGTCGGCGACTTCTCTCCTCATCCGCACAGGGAGAAGAAGCCTCGGCGACATCGTCGAGGCTTCGCAAGGAGAATGTTCGGTTTCTTCTCCTTGCATGGGGAGAAAAAATGAGGCGACGTCATCTCAACAACGTTGCCCTTTTTTATTATTTTTTAACATATATATATACCGATTCTTCTCATCGGTTTCTTCTCCCCGCATGGGGAGAAGAAACGAGGCGACGCCGCCTCGACAATGTCGCATTATTATTATTATTATTATTATTATTATTATTATTATTATTATTATTATTATTATTATTATTATTATTATTATTATTATTATTATTATTATTATTATTATTATTATTATTATTATTATTATTATTATTATTATTATTATTATTATTATTATTATTATTATTATTATTATTATTATTATTATTATTATTATTATTATTATTATTATTATTATTATTATTATTATTATTATTATTATTATTATTATTATTATTATTATTATTATTATTATTATTATTATTATTATTATTATTATTATTATTATTATTATTATTATTATTATTATTATTATTATTATTATTATTATTATTATTATTATTATTATTATTATTATTATTATTATTATTATTATTATTATTATTATTATTATTATTATTATTATTATTATTATTATTATTATTATTATTATTATTATTATTATTATTATTATTATTATTATTATTATTATTATTATTATTATTATTATTATTCTTATTCTTATTCTTATTCTTATTCTTATTCTTATTCTTATTCTTATTCTTATTATTATTATTATTATTATTATTATTATTATTATTATTCTTCTTCTTCTTCTTCTTCTTCTTCTTCTTCTTCTTCTTCTTCTTCTTCTTCTTCTTCTTCTTATTATTATTCTTCTTCTTCTTCTTCTTCTTCTTCTTCTTCTTCGATGTACCGATCGGTACGCTCGTACCATACCGTACCGAGCTGAGATCTAAACTCCGGTATAGTACGAAATTATAATCCTTGTATATATACATATATATGTGTGTATATATATATATATATATATATATATATATATAAAGAGAGAGAGAGAACCCTATATCATAACAAAGATCAGAGAATCACTCAATCTAAGCAAGTCAGCTCCCTAAACCAAAAAAAATAGACAGACATAATATTCCTTCCAAAGACTCACCTTAACAAAATCTTTCCAAAAACTAAAGAACTTTCTTTCAGTCTATCATATTTCATTCATTATATATATGGAATAACTCATGGGACACCACACATTTGAAGATACAAGAGCAAACATGTTAGTCATGAAGTAAATGAGCTTTATGTTAAGTAAAACAACACCTTAATAGTCTCAAAATCTGATCCATGATAAAAGATAAATAAGCCATACACCAGAAGCTGGAACCTGTTGCTCATGTTGATTGGCTTGTATTAAAGCTCACCAAGATATATTGCATTAAGTTAGCATGAATTACTGATCTCAAAGTAAATTTCTTATTTATTTTATGTGTCATTACACATAAAACTTTGACTGCAAAGATACAGGCAGCAGAAAGGATTTAGACAATTCTACGGAAAATTTATAACAGTACTCAATTACATGTAGGTTATTTTCAGATAGAAATTTGGATGCATTCACAGACATGCATAAGACAGAGGAAGGCTACTCACAGCAACAAGAATAACACCAGACGAATGCCTTCTAAGAAGGTTTAAGTTCCTGAAAGAACAATACATAAAAAAAAAATCAACTAACCATAATGAAGTATTGCAACAAACTCACACAATTCAACCTGTTTGGAAATTGAGGGAAATATCCTAGGAGGTAGAACTATGTACATTTCCTGAATGATCCCTAAACTATAGAGCCAAATTCACCTAGAATCCTAAGCTTCAATATGTGTCGTTGTCATCCTCAACCTATCTAAGTTGTCAAAATCAAGCCTTGTTGTCATTGTTCATCAAGAATATTTGATGATCAGATATCAGGTTGGGGTGACTTCTTACATGGCCAAAAATCCATCACATAAAACCTGTAATGATAAATCATTCAGCCCAAATTGATTGTACCAATAAGACAGCATTTCTGTCATCATGTTTATATAATGGCTGCATGATTGGACATTTTGACCAATTAGTATCACACGAACCAGACAGAAAAAGAGAGGATGAGTTGAAGGAGACAGCAATGCATGAGGAAATGGTAGTGACACAGTGGAGGAAGACGAGGGGAAAGAGAGCTTGATAGAAATAGAGAAACAAAGAGAAGAAAAGAAAAGAAAGGCAACAGATAATTGTCAAAAGTTTAAACAAAAAAAACCAGCATTGACATTGATGGTGGTAGGTTTACCACTCAGTTCAGCTTGATACCAGTTTGCTTACCACCTGATGAGCCCAATACTGAGTTTACCATGTAGTGAGTTTGGTTTCAACCAGTAAATCATGTTCTATGCTTCATCTGGACAGGTGTGTACTAGTCCAATGGCCTGTCAGATCAATGGCATGGACAGCAGCATATGCCTCTCAACATTGTCTATACTAAGCTCTTAAAGAAAAGGGTAAGCTAGCATGTAACAGACTTATAGCGATCTGGTCGGGGACTGACACGGATCTAGTACCCAAAATGTCAAACTTTGCAATAAATATTGGTCCATATTCTGAGGAACTTTTTCTAAAAATTGTTTTTCTTTTATTTGCTCATTTTACAATGAACCCATAATTGTAAACATCTTGTTTGATATTGTTTTTTGTTTAGCATTATAAAAAATGTTGTTCTAACCTACATCTCTTATCATATGTTCCTGCAATTTTCTTTGAACTTTTGGACATTATGATGTTTAAATAACTTGATTTTTGATGATCAGATACATTTTTTATGAATAAGTTAGTGATATGCACCGAAAATTATTTTTATGGCAGTAACTACATACTTTAACTAAATGTCAAAGCTTGTCACACAAGGTATTACATATTTCAAAAAATCTTGTAACATCAATATTTAACAATATAGACATATCTATGCCATGTAATATGTGTATCCTACATTTGTGACAATGCTTCGTAGGCGAAAACATTATCAAGATTTCATGAGAACAAGCAAAAGAGATTTGAGAATGAACTAATCCTATGAAGTTTATAAAAGTTAAATGATCATATAAAATAAGAGCGTTTGAATTTTAGCTTATTCAGGAATGTAAATTTTTATTCTCCGTCAAGCAAGGATCCATCCCTTCAAGTTCCAGAAGAAAACATTTTCTATTTTCATTTTATGCACTAACACAAGGAAATAACTGTAGATAATGGATTCCTACTTGTTAAATAAATTTTGGGATGCACTATGAATGTTGAAGATCCAGCCCCAATTCTGTATCTTCTCCGAATACTTTTGTAACAGCTGAAATCCCATTTCAGGAAGAACCTGTCATTAACAGACAAAGAAAGTAATTGGTTTACCAGAGAATTTAATAAGAGAGAGCCTCACAAAATAAAGCAAAAGGAGTATCAACAAGACTAAAAAAAATGCTGACTTACCAACTCCTGCTCTGATTCCAGATAAGTAACTCTTCTGCCTTCACCAGACACAACCTGTGATTGTGATTCATCCATCAATACAAGATCACGAATCACAGCATGTACCTTCTTTTTGACCTTTTTCTTTAAATATTTAGAGCTTTATCCTAATATGGTATTTAATATGTACCTGCCGGCGCAGTTCTTCCACACGAATTCGTTCATCTGCTGCATGCTGAAAAATATGGTATAATAATTAGGTAAATGCATGCAAAATTAACCAACATATGACTTCACACCAAATAAAGAGCCTCTGGAGTCTGGACATTTAAATTCATTGACATGAATCTGGCACATACGACTCGGTAATCACTACATAGAAAATCAGGTTCAACAGGTCCTAAATCACATTAGATGCTTGCCCCATGCATTTTGGCAGCTCCTATATTATATTAGATGCTTCATTCAAGTTGCACGATATTTCATATGTGATGATTAAATCAACAAATTTTCTGACAGACCACCTGTAATCCATCGTGCACAAGCCTATAAATTCCAAATTGGATAACAGTTCTCTGATGTCAGCAAGCTGCTGATACAAACCATCTGAATCAGTGGAGTTCAAACACACACATGCATAAAGTCTGTGATAGGCCAGTTTGTGGTAGTTCAGAAAGTAATATATTGCTTTGATATATATGAGACTAGGTATGTTTAAGGCATTTGGATGACGTAGATTAAGGCATGATCTATCCAACTTACTGGGGTAGTAGGGGCATTGGGATAAGTCATGGTAGTCTTATATCAGAGTACATGTAGGAAATGCAAATATGTAAATCAATAGGTCTGCTAAAAATGGACCATCTGATTGCGTTACAAGTGGCATATTACAGCATGAAGCCATTGCCATAGTGTTGTGTATCTCATGCCAACTACTAGGGTTTTATAGCTTATTAACAAGTCAGCATCGAGCCTAAGTGAGGAAGATTATAACACCCAGATTACTGCCTCCAAGGATTCAAGTGCTAATTAAACTCAGGATGTTAGTTGATTATCAAAACAATGCATTCCTTGTCCTGCTGGCATATCACAGACATAGTTTTGCAAGCCAAACTGTATGGTTTTCCTTTATTAACCTGAACAAAAGAACCAACTGAAGAATGGAACAAAGCAAAGGTTGCAATGCCACCTGGTACAGTATGGTGCAGACGGTATTTACCAGTCCGACAACTTACCGGTATGTAGACCAAGGTGAACTGGGTGGTACACCTGGTACAAGGCCCATAACATCCGGTACAGTGCTTGTACCACTCAGTATAACTAATATAGGGCATATCATCTGGTACAAGGCTTATACCACCTGATACAAATGGTATATGTCCTGTAACGGGCAGTTCTTTTTGTTGTTTTTTTGGTATTTTTACAGTCTTGTTTTGAAACTCAGTACATACCAGTGTATCGACACTTGGGATACCATACCAGTCCAAACCTTAACTGGTACAGTGATACACAAATTGCGAACCTTGGAACAAAGTAGAAGAACTTTGACTGTTCCCAAGTTCACATACAAAAGGTACATGTGGCAACAAAAGATTCGCAAAAACTACATAACAACACAAAAAAGTCCCTGAGCACCTCATTGGTGCTGACGAAACAACAGGCTAACATCATTGGTGCTGACAAAACAAAGAGAGAGAATACAAATGGCAAACATTTACAGAAACTCAAGCAATTTTCTAGTCATCTGTTCACATCTTCCGATCTCTGAGCACCTGTCTACCAAGACAACCATCTCCTCCTTTCTCTTTTTCCTCTCTCATGTTGTGCAAACCCTAGATGAAGCCCTGTGTGATTTTTCTCACCCTCAAAGAATACCGATAGATCAAAAATAAAGGACTGAATCAGTCCTTTAATAAAGGATAAGTTCAGTCCTTCATCCTAAATGACCAGTATGGTCCTGAAGCAAGCCACTCCTGTTAGAGACGGGCCTGAGACAAATCCACAATGATTGGCCCACTATGAGCCTGCACCTATTACGGACCTAAATAGGGGCTAGGCAGGGCACCATTCATCTTTCATCCCACTCTAATAAAACAAGATGTTTCAAGCGAGAATTAGGATTTCACACAAAACATAAATTAGATTAACTAAAAGACTAGATGGATCAAGCACTTAAGAATTTTCGATCATGTGGCTTAATGTCCATTGTATCCAACTATCCAAGTTGTTCTATAAAATTGAATTGTTATAATATCAGAGGGGACCTAAACCCACAAATATATGGATTAGTCGATCCGATAGCAAAGAGATACCTATGAATGATGAAAGAGATATGTCGTGACATGAACGACAAATACTGATCCCTTATTTTTCAAGCAAGTTCAGGTGTTTGTCACATTTAGTTCAACATTTGCCCAACCCATGTACTCCTGCTGATCTATGAGAATCTTTATAATAGCATATTGTAGACAAGCACAAAAATACAAGAAAAACGAAAAAAATCAAAATGCTTTAACATACTACTCAATAGTACCTGACATACTACTCAATATGCAGTCATATCTTAGACCAGCAAAAGCATCCATGTTATGTCTATTGTTGCAGGTTAGAGTAAGTTCACATGAAAAGCTTTAGCATTCAACAACAACACAATCAAAATGCATACAACAATTAAGCCAGCAAGAGAATGAGCATAGAGGAAGTGACTAGTGAGAAAAAAAGATGATAAAAGCACACCAACAAGTGATGTTCAGACTTCAGAAAAAACATACAGCAATTGGATGCTTTAACAAAGATGCTTTTTTAAAAGCAACACTTTTGTGTTTTGAATTAGAATAAAATTTTAAATTACAGATCAATAGCATCATGTAATTAGGAATATTCTCAACCTTAAATCTGCCAACAATGGTACGTCAGTAGACTCTTAACATTTTAAATAATCAAGACAACTATCATCATGGAAATTGTTAACAGAATGTGCACAAGAAAATAACAAGTTCCTTCACCATAGATTAAGAGAAGGTGTGAAATGAATACCTGATCAATGATCATCAGTCTTCCATTTGCCATCACTGGAATAAATTTCTTGTCCACCTGATAGAGAACCCTGGCATTGTGAAGGCAGTCCTTATTGATTAATTCAGGCACTAATGAGTCACCAGAGATATGTAAAAGCCCAGAAGATATATCGAGTATATCATTGGTCTGTTCCACAGGCTTGTGTAAAATGTCTTCATCCTATGAAAATAAGCAAAAGAAAGGTCATTCCTCACAGATATGTAGTGTAATCATTCCTCACAAACTGAGAATTGACATAGTAGAGATTCTCAACTTTAGTCTGCGGAATACCAAAGCGCCACTTGGCAAGTCCAGATGCTGAATATTCTGGAACATCATCAATTGCATCAGCTTGGCCATAGTGTCTTTTGTCAAAGGCACTTGGTTTTTCATTACTCGGTTCTCTAGTTAAAAGAACAAAATTGTTTAAAATCAATAACAACCACTAAGTGCCAAACAATGAAACAGGCAACAAGGAAGCTACATCATATATGGCTGGAAATCCTCAGAAGGGACGGGCTGCGAACATGGCTGAGATGCATTAGGTTGTAGCATGTTATCCAATAAGCACACAGCCTCTGCAAGACATAGAAAAAGGATATTAGAGATGACTGAACAAGAACAGAATCTCTATAATACACGAATGCAAGCAGTATCAAAAGACCAAATTATAGACAGGAGTCACAACTCACAGGACAATATGTAAAACAGCCAACAGACCTGATAAGTCTTTGGAGACTGCAGAACTAGAATTCTTTGCAGCTACAGAAGTCAGACAACCACACAACACAGAGAATTTGGACTTTCCTTTGTAAAATGGAGGAGCTGACTGACTTCTTGACCTTTCCTTGTAGATTAAAGGCAATTGTTGACTTTGAAATTCCTTCTCATTCCATAGGCTTCCAACCACCACATTATCCTTTTCTATAGTGAGCAATTTGGGGTTGAAAATTTTCTCAGTAACACTGATATCCAAAATGTCTGAAGGAAACAAGCTTATTTGATCATTAATCTTACTAGATGCGCAAACATTTTCAAAGGCCACCTCATCTGAAGGGTCACTAATGTGTGTATTACTTATGGGATGTAAAGAGCAATTATCATCCAAGTTGTTCGCTGGATATATCATGCTGGGAGGTTCCCAAGTGGACCAGTGTTGAGTAGGGCTAAGATATTCATCCTTAACTTTTGTTATTCCAAGAGGCCAAGTTCCATCACCTTCTACAGACATCAATTTTTCTTCTGAGATACTCCTATTTGCAGGATCAAAAATAGTTCTAAGAGATCTAGCGTGCCATGCACATGGGTAAGGAGATCCACATCTGGAGCTAGCTTCCCAATCTTGTAGGCAACTATCAAGCCTTTTATCTTTGCTTGAACAACCTTGATCAAGAGAACAAGGATCAACCAAATCAATTGATGATACATCTAAATGCTTAGTTGTCCGGCATTTTCTAATTACACCAATTGAATGCATCGAGGCATCAAATGATTCTTGAGTATATGTATCCCTAGTGTCTAAATTCTCAGTACTGTAATCAGCATCCATGAGATCAATATTATCATGAAGAAAAAAGTCGCTTCCTGACTGACCAATCCTAACATCATAACCACTGCATCTTGAGTAGTATGCTGAGTCACAGTTATCATTTTTTATTAGAGAACAGCTGCTAGCACCTGATTTGCTGAGCTTTTTCAGGAAAGGTGATGAAAATTCAACTTCGTGGTCATTTATCATGACACCATGAAAATCAAGGGCATTGGTAGTCTTAACTGCTTCCCTACTCAAATTTCCAACTCTTTCTGGACACTTGATTTTCCATTTAGAGCCTAAAATATTATGCTTTTTGCCAAATTGAGGTACAGGATCCAGAATAACATGATTTTGCGGCAGAAAATAATCACCAGCATTCTCATAATGATCAATGTCTAAACAACTCATGTGATCAGGACTGGACTCAAGCAAATGCCCTGCATCATTTGCAGAACAACGGAGAGAATTATATTCCCTAAAATAATAATCGTCAGCATTATCATAATGATCAATGTCTAAACAACTCATGTTATCAGGACTGGACCCAAGCAAATGCACTGTATCATTTGCAGAACAACGGAGAAAATTATATTCCCCAAAATAATCAGTGTCAGTTTGGCATGGTTCAAGATTCATAAAAAATCCATGCAAATCTCTCTTTGATCTTCCTTGATCTTGAGCAGCATAAGTATCCTCTGATGCCAAATCTAGCGGAGTGGTCATCGGTATATGAAGAGAGTTCCGGTGTAACTGATTATTGCTGCTTCTCTTTGTAATATTAGAGCTCTTTACAAGATCTCTTGTGGAAGTTTCTGTGAGAAGTAATTCATAAACCTAGTTAAAAAAATATACTCCAAAATCAGCTATATAAATTTCTACTGTTTATATAGCTGATGTTGAAATAAAGGTTTACTGTTGAAATCACATCATCAAGATCCTTCAAAGAACAAAATCTTATTATGATGTAACACCAATACCTTCCTTCTGTGCTTCACTTTTCCTAAGTGCACCAATTTTCTGGGAACTTCCTACAGATAAACACAACATAATACAGCTTTAGGCTGAAAAAGAAGTAACAAGCATACTATCTTCTTCAACCTTATGAACTATTATGACTGAGAGTTTGACCTTGCAACGATGGTGCCAGATGTTGCTGCCAAGATTGCCTGACAGCTCGTTCAAAGAAAGTTAAGACAGTATCCCAGTCCTAAAGGGAAAGAGCAAGACCTAAATGTGTGCTCCATAAATAAGGCACAAAGTACATGATACAGTAGTCTAAAACGAGCAAAATATTGAAAAGAAATCCTAGATAAACAGAATTAGCAATGTCTACAATTAAGCAGCTCATACAAACTTAAATATTTCTTTAGCCCAAAAAAATGGTCATAAGAGAGTTGAGGGATTTCTGTTCCACGTTAAAACCTTTCTGAAGGATGAACTGACATTCTCAGGTTATCCAAGAAGAAGAATTTGACTTTTATTATTTTTCCCGATGTGATGATAAAGAAAAGATAATAAAAATTTGTTTTCCTATTTGAAGTTTTTTTTATTATACTACATTCTCAAAGACAACCTGAAATATCACCTTGCACCATTAGTGGATAACTTCAACATGGAAAAAGTGAAGACATACAATTACAGGCATTCTTCCCCATGAATCTCACATGAAAAAAGAAATTAAGTGCTTTAATGCAATATTCTGTCTTGGTTGATAAAACAAAATAAACCTTCTTATAGTCACAGACAGTACTTCAAAAAGTACAAAACATAGCAAGTTGTTTGCTCCATATATGTGCAAACCTTTCTGCCAGATGTGCCAAGGTTGCAGGGTGAGACACCTTGTCCAATTGAACTATTCAACATTAAAACAAGATTTCAGCTCTATAGCCTAAAAATTTTTATACTGGCCAGTACAACCAACCTACGCATTTCAGGCAATCCAGTCCGGTCTAATAAAAAAATTTAAAAAAATTTAAAAAAATTGAACTGCCGACATTTTGGCCAGTCCAGTCCGGTCTAATTAAGAAAAAAGAAAAGATTCCATGGACCCTCGCTGTTGTCGGTCGCTGCAAAATCTCCCCTCTTCTTGCCGTCATCCACTGCTGGCACCACCTAAGTCCCTCTTCTCACTGCCTCTCACTACCTTCTACCGCTGCCTACCTCCCCTCTTCTCACTGCATCCAACTGACCTCACTTCCCTCTCACAACCTCAAATATGCTTCTTCCTCTTCTCCTCCTCCTCCTCCTCTTCCTCTTCCTCTTCCTCTTCTTCCTTCCTCTTCCTCCACCATCTCCTCTTCTTCCTTTCTCTTCCTCCACCATCTCCTCCTCTTCCTTCCTCTTCATCTTCCTCCACTGCCTCCTCTTCTTCCTTCCTCCTCTACCTCCACCACACCCTCAACTTCCTCTTCCTCTTCCTTCTTCCTTCCTCCTCCTCTTCCTCCATTGACATATGTTCCTTCCTCTTCTCCTTCTTTCTCTTTGAGCATTCAGTACATACCAGTATATGAGTGTTGATACACTGGTACCGGTCAGTATGTATCAGACTAATCAGGGATCGGTACAGTACTCCTATGTGACATTGCAGTCTTTAAACCATACAACATGAAATCTTCTTAAAACCCTATGGGTTAAGTCCTCAGCCTTCAGATATGAATTTAAAGACTGAAAATTCAGCACTCTTCTTAAAGCTTTAGTGGCAAAGCAGAGGGCACATGAACGAGAAAGTGTGCTCAGTGGCAGAATGACCAACAAATTTGAACTGAAGAATGCAGAGAAGATGGGGTATATTTGGAGAAGCGTTCTTTTAATTACTAGATTGGAGGATACCAGAGGAAAGTTGCTCTAACGAGATAAGTTTCTAGAGGGAAAGTCCCTAATTTTTTATGAATACTTCCAAGGCATCAGACAACAGATGATGAGGGGAAGACCTTAAGATGCAAGAACTCTTAACTGCACCATTATTCACCAAAGAACATGGGATGCAATGGTAAAAGCTCAACCAACTCAAAAGGTTGCATCCGACCAACATTAAAGTCATTAAAACTTAAAAGGACCTCACGTGGAATATTGCATCGGAGATGCACTACGTGAGCCAAGTGAAGGGGCAAACGAAACGGAGGCCAAAAACAAAGGCCAGCTCAACAAGCTCAAAGAGGGCTCAAATGGAGAAAGTGATGACAGATCATCACATGGATCTCACATGGAACAATGCATAGGGATGCATGGCAAGGTCAAGACGAAGAAAATACCAAAGGAAATGCCAAAGACAAAGGCACGAATCAACAAAGATGAAGGGACATATTGAACTAATGCATATGCACATCAAACTCAACGGAGAATTGACCCATGCAACAGTTGAATGCCAAGGCCATCATTATCTCGACACAAATCAAGAGAAGCAACTTGGATTGGACTCAGTAAAGAGCCTGAGCCACATGGAGTTGACTTGAACCGAAACTTAGCACAAGAGCACCAACTTCATGGCGCATTCCTTGGATGGAGATCAAGGGAACACTAGCATAAGCAAGAGAGGAATAACACCTTAGTTCCCTCATTCAAATGAGTGATGATTCATGATTTGACGCGAATGGTAACATGATTGAAAATAACCTCGAGGGACAGGCACGCACCTAAACTGGACAATGCCATTATACAGGAACCAAGGTGAGCAAGCCTGACTCAAATTGCAGGGGCAAAGTTGGAGACATTGTGGGGCAAGAGTCAGCAAAGGTGAATTCCAATAAGGGTTGGTCCATATATGATTCAACCTCGGACTGAAAAAGTCCAATCACTATGAATACCAAAGGTGTTTTAAACCTCGATACAAAAGACAATGATGCCTACTTTATGCCAACCATAAGATGATAATTCTGCTAATGGTTTTAGTATATTATAGTTGCTTGGATAAAATTTGATACATGAAGAGTTGATCATGTAACAAACAGCTAGAGTAAAGCCAAAAACCCATAAAGCCAAAGATCCATTAGATACAATGTAAATTTTGATCATAGAATCTAGAGATGGACAAGGATCTAAGAAATTTTTAAATATACTACACGATAAATTTGAACATTTATGTGCTCAAACCACAAGAAAATAAAAGCATAAGTGCATAACTATACAAAGAGCTAACACCTTGAATTCAATAATTGTCTTAGAAGGTTCGAAATGCAGGTCATAAAGAGAAGTAGGGCAGTGTAGGTTAAGTATAAATGCTGGATTAGCTTGAATTTTGTGTCTCTTTCCACCTTGGATCTCGGGGTCAACTGCATGGAGAGCCAAAGAACACAGAACACTTGATGCCAGATTATTGAGCAAATTATGAATTGGACCCTTGCTGATAAACCTCAAGTTAACATCTGAAGGGAATTAAGGCGACAACACCAAGGCATGAAGAGATTAACGGAACCAAAGTTAAAAAAGGATACAGAGATATTGGAGAGCCTGCATAATAGAGAATTGTTTTGTCAGGCACACATACAAATAAGTTGCATGTTTACAGTTTTGTGTTTTCTTGCACTAAATATGCACCTTTGTAGGGCAAACATCACCCGGTCCAGAAATGTATCCAGAAAGCATCAGCATGTCATCAGAGAAAACTATTTCGTGAAGAGAATCAGAAACCTCATTACTAAACATATTAGAAACAAAAGGCAAAGGAGATGAAGACGGTGTTGTGCAGATCAGCTCCTCCTCGCTGCTTTCAAAGGTAGAATGTTGTCAATAACTAGTTAGAAGAGTCTAAATGATGTAAAGAGCTCAAAGAACTCACCTATCAATATCAACTAGCTTGAATGAAACTTGTGAGTGAACTAAAGCAGCTCGCAAAACAACTTTCTTCACACAATAAAGCACTTTTTTGGAGCTTTATAAACAAATCAAAAAAAAATATTATGTTAGTGTAAACACCATGAACTTGCAAAATGAGAAGCACTTAATTTAAGCAACAAAGAGTGTAAATAAAGGGAAAAACCTAGACTGCATGTATCTCCTCCTGACAGGTTGATTGTAAAATAAATCTCGAACAATAACTGCAAGATATGAACCTTAATTCTGTGAAATCATTGTCCGGATAACAAATATATATAAGTACTTTGTTTCATGCTAAGTCATAATGCACCATGCGGCATATAACTCATATATGAAAAATTAATTCATATAAACGGTAAAGCAGCTTATACAAATTAATTACTTATATCTGCTTGATTAAAAAGGAAATATAAAGAAAGCAACTAAGGAGCTACCCCTAGCCTTTCGGGACCAAACAAGGGTGGTTATAAGTTCAGGTCAGTTCTCAACCCTTTCCAACCTGAAACTGTACTGCACAATATGAACTTTAGAACTTCAATGAATTCTTCTGCTCTAGAACTGATCTCCAAAGATTATCCAAGAAAGTAAAGTATTTTACAAGTTAGTTTAATCTAATAAATAAAATAACTTATTGCATCTACAGGGTTATATATAATTTTAAACACTGTAGATATGACAATGAACCTTAACTATCTAATTTGTTAAACTGACATTATCAAAGATTTCTTGATGGTCTCTTGTGAATCCTTATAAGTGAAAGGTTCAGCTACCTGGTTGAACATTTTTCGCATGTTCAGTCATAGCCAAACTAAGGAACATGAATATGAAGTTGCTATATATTAGCTTAATGTCACATTAATAGAAAATTTTTAATCTCGTACCATACTGATGTATCGAGCTTTGTTCGATATAGTATGGTACAACGTACCAAGTGGTACACCAAGGCATACCGAGTGATACGCCTAAAAAAAGCATAAAACCCTTCAAAAATATCTAAAAATAGAAATTGATCCCATGACCCAAAACCGACATCATTCCAAAAGAAACCCCAACCCTATCTTTAACCTCTTACTATTCATCTCGGTAAAAATGAGCGACGACGAACAACCATCCTCAGTCACCGGAACGGGGCGGTTTACAAAGGCAGCACCGAGTCGAGTTCCATCATCCGATGGTGTCGTTACGACGAGGGTTGCAACGAGACTAGAAGCAAAGGAGTTGAGGTCAGAGGAAGGCAGCTTCTTCTTCCGCGAGGGCTTTTTCAAGCGGCCACGGTTCTTGACGACGAGGTTGACAAGGGAGGTCGGGAAGCCGGTCTGGACGACGAGCGAGCCACCTTGCTTGGGAGGCCAGAGTTCAGCGAGGAGCCAAGACACTCCACCGCCCCTGCTGCCGCCACCGCTCGCCCGGAACTTCTTCCACGGGTTCGGCATCGAGCCAATCGACGATCATGGAGGGGGCAAAGAATCGGCGATCTAATCTCCAATAAAGGATCACATGCTTTATTGAACTCGTTACCGCCCGATATCAACCAATACAAGTCGATAACAGTCGAAATTTCGACCATTACCGCCTGATACAACCCTGTATCGCCCGATACGAGGCCAAAAGGCTGATACCACCCGATAGCGAGCGGTCCGCGTGCCGATCTACTAGCGGACTGGTATATACCGCTAGCATCGAAAGGTATGGTACGGTTTTGCAAACCTTTATAGAACCAAATGCAAGATGGGAAGAAGTGAACTTGTAACATTTGAACTGATCACTTACTAGACGATGAGTTTTGAGCTGAAATAGACGATTTTGACACCAATATTAATGCATTCAACTTAAGGTCTCTATTTAATTTATAAGACTTAAATGTATATTTTCCACAAGTTCTCCATCTTCCTAGGTCATTCCCTCCCCTCTGTAGCAGATCTTAGTTGAAACTGACAGCCATTCTCTGGAGATCTTTTTAGAACCACTTTAAGTGATGTTCCTTTCATCTAATCTTCAGGTGGTGTCATATCCAACTCAGAACCTCAAATGAAACAATCTCTTCCTTTATTGAACACTTAACAAGTTAACATAATCACAAGGCT
The DNA here is from genome assembly GCF_036884655.1 of Musa acuminata AAA Group. Lineage (NCBI taxonomy): Eukaryota > Viridiplantae > Streptophyta > Magnoliopsida > Zingiberales > Musaceae > Musa > Musa acuminata. The sequence continues at coordinate 5,957,342 of NC_088359.1, forward strand.
TAGAATAGTTAAACTGACACCAGAAAATTGCAACTTTTGGACAAAGTAGAATAGAAAACTCCGGAAGTTGCTCTTACTAATAACTATAGATAAAGAAATTGTGAAAACTGAAAACAATCAGAACTTTGGTTGCACTGAATTAAATTTGTGGATTGTGCACCACTCATGCACCAAGTTCATTTTTCCATCACTTCACAATGCACAAATGAGCATGAAACCTTGTGATTCTTTATATGTATGTACTTAAAGAGGGGTCTAGAAAAAATTCACTGGGTTGGCTGAATTGGATCATTACTTCCAACTGATTGATGGGGCCTTGGTGCACCCAAGTTTAACATATCCAAATGTCCTATCATTTTGAACATAGCATCTAGCAATGCAGAACAAGCCACACACGAGGAAATCACCTTCACTAACTGATCATCACTAGAATTTCTTCTGGTGTTCAGGCAGTTGTGAAAATAGTATGTTAGTAGTTCAGAACCATGAGAACATCATTCAGTGTCATGTGAGAAGCAAAAGAAACTGAAACAGCATATTAGACATTCACAAGTAAGCAGAACAATTGGAAAATTTTATTCAAGACTTAAAAGTATAAAACAATTGGTGGTCCATTAATATCTACAAGAAAGACAGAAAACCAAAGCGAGCAAATATTTTCTTGGAATATCTCCAAAATGAAATCAAATTACTTCAGAGATAACAGAAAACTTCTGAGGTAATATGCCAGGAGTAACAACCTTGCAATCTGAAGTACAAAAGCTGTCAACTTAGCCAAAGTGGAAAACAAACAAACCACCACCAAGGTGTCTTAAGAGAATACAAACAAAATTCAAATGCGAAAAAACAAACTTGCATCAGATCAAAAAAAAAAAACATGAAAGGACAAAGGTTGCCAATGAAGAAAATTTTGAATAAATTTCTAAAATCAAATAACCATTCTAAAGGGCATACCACCGTCAAGGATCAATGTACACAACCTTACCCCTATAAGTAGCAAGACTATTTCCATGATTTAGACCATGTCAACCAAGTTGTAAAGGAACAAATGCCAGCCACAGAGTGATTATGTTGAACTATTTGTTTTCTAAGACTGTAGAGAGATTATTTCCATGATTTAGTTTAGACCATGTCAACCAAATCATAAAAGAGCAAATGCCAGACATACAGTGATTATGTTGAATATTTGTTTTCTAAAGACCGTAGAGAGACTATTTCCATGATTTAGACCATGATAAACCAAGTCGTAAAGGAGCAAATGCCAGCCATACAGTGATTATGCTGAATTATTTGTTTTCTGAAGACTGAAAATATAATCATTAAGTCGTATTTAAGTACTTTAAGAATTGAATCAAAGAACAATTTATGCGACAAGATGGAAACTAAGCTTCAAACTCTGAAAGTCTGAAACAAAAGGAAAAATTACAATAGAGTACAAGAAATGTTCTTAAACAAATGAAGGATTCTCAAGAAGTAAGCATATTAAGTATTTGAAATGGTATCAGATTTTCAATTAAAGAAAGACAGAAAATAAAAAGTAGAAAACTTAAGCAATTAAAAGATTCTCAAGGAGCAAGCATTACAGTATCTAAAGTTTGATATGAGTTGAAGTCAAGTAGACAGGCCAGAACCTCACCAGTTTGCCTCATGACATCTAGCAGGATGATAATGCTATTCTAAAAGGGCAAGAGAAAAAAAAAAACAAAAAGATATAAGTAGATTACCAGTGGTACCCACACCTTCCCTCTGATCATCAATGCCAAGAAATAAGCACTTTGATCCCTGGATAATTTCTAAAAAGATTAGCCTCAAGCAATTAAGTCAAACATTACTTAATCCAAAAACCAAAGAAAACCAATGCCTTTATAATCTTGCAATATGCATTTGGCTTCCCTCGGGCCTTCGTTCTAACTTCAACTATAGAAATATTAGAAAGTGAAAGCAATGCCTCTCCTCTAAAACCCAAGCCATCAGTGCTAGATCTTCCATCATCCACAAGACCAGACTTCGATGTTGCTGTTTATACATCACAGTACTTCAATGATACCTCAATAGTCAAAACTTCTTAAGATTGGCAAACTGTAGCATGTTAACATTTCTATTTCTATTCAAGGTAAAAAAAAGGAGAGAAGAAGAATTGAGCCAGCCATTTACAGTCTAAGAATGAATATGATAAGTTGATAACAATGCATGTCAAACAAAAAATTGGTTTAGTACTGCTCAAGCATAACATCCAACTGATGATCTGAACGTCAATTAAATCTAGCATTGTAACAACAAAGAACGTTAATAAAAACATGCATATCTACTTAATGTATTATTGTAATAATGTAATGTAGGCCACTGTAAGGTAGAATATTCACTCTTAAAATTGTCACGATAGATCCTTTGCCTTATATACACCATGCAGATTCTTCATTTTGGGGCAAGGAGAGTAAAGCAAGAAAAAGGCTTCAACTAAGCCAAAGTCAGTTATGTGACAGGACTCATTCCAAGTGGCTGCATATAGTGGAAGATTACAGTTCAAGCATTGCCATGATACCATCAATGTCAATAAATGAAATGATAACAAAGATGCACTACAAACACTGAAGCTGGTTAATGTGTTCAATAAGAAAAACACAGAAAATATAAAGAAATTCAAAATTACCAACCTTCTTTAATATCAAAAGAATCAACAAGAACCATAAGAGGCATGGCATGAAGTTTAAGAAAAAAATGATCCATTTGATCAATACAAATATGTTTCAGAGTTTCATGAAGTTTTAATGGTTTCTGAAGCTATAGTAGTTCTGGCCCAAGTTTGCACTTTCATTGATTTACACTGAAACTAACTATTTCAAGGATAAAATCATTAGACTAAGTTTTAAATTACGTTATAGAGTAGGTATTTCCCATTTTAAGTTTGTTTGAAGAAAGAATTTGAGCAAATTAAAATATTTTAGGCTAAGGTTCTAAATACCGTACCGTACCAGTATACCGATCAACTGTCGGTACGGTAGGTACTGAACTGTACCGAGCATACCGATATATGGTACACTAAGGTATACTGATGTACCGCCCATACCAATCCTCTATCGGACCGATATGTACTGCCCGTACCGAACGGTATGGTACGATATTGCAAACCATGATTTTAGCACTTTCAACTTTAAAGCGAGGTCTGCCATACCGAATTGTACCGCCCGGTACGGGTGGTACGTACCGGTCCGACAGGCTACCGGTAGCGGACAAAAAAACCCCGTATCGGACGATACGGGGTAATATCGGGTGGTAATGGTCGAAATTTCGACCGTTACTGCCCGGCACCACTCGGTACCGCCCGGCACCACTCAGTAACAGTCGAAATCGACCGTTACCGCACTGTAGCAGTGCTACAGTGCTCCAACGGTCAAATTGACCGTTGGAGCCCTTTCTCCTCCTATTTAAACCATTCTTCTCTCCCCTATTTCATTATACTCTCTTAAACTCTCTCTCAAACTTTTTTTTCCTCTCCTAAACTCTATAAAACAACGATTTGTGAATTCAATTGAGGCTAATTTGGGAAGATTAAAAGGAAAAAAATTCTAATCAAGAGGTATGTATTCGTTTTTTTTAATTAGAGAGTAATTAAGATATTTAAGAATTAAGATTATGATTAGTGTGTTTCATGCATGGTCTGCAGTACCGAACTGTACCGCTCGGTACGAGTGGTACGTACCGGTCCGATAGGTTGTCGGTACACGGACCGTTTGTTACCGGTCCGAGTGCACTGTAGCACTGTATCAGTGTACTGTAGCATTGTAACAGTGCTACAGTACTCGGCACACCTGAGTATACCGCTCGGTACACCTGGGTGTACCACTCGGTATATCGTACCGTATCGGTACCGAGCCCAGATCGAAATACCGGTACGGTACGGTATTGCGAACCTTGGTTTCATGCATAGTAAATATTGAATAATATTTATGATAATAAAATAAGTTTAATTAAGTTTTATTAAAGTTATTTAATGCTACGATTAGTCATTTTAATGATGATTAATCAAAATTTGTTCGATTTTATATCAATTCAATGTCTTTAATACCTATTAGGGTATTTGTCATGTTTATAGTGGTGAAAGAGAAGTAATTAGTGAAAAAATAACTATATTAATCGGATAATTAGTGTAGATAAATGATGATTTTATCATAATTTAAATCATATTGGATTAAAATTACATATTTAATGTTTCTTTTATGTGTTTAACATATATATGATGGTAAAATAAGTTTAATTATGTTTTATTAAGTTATTTAATACTACTATTAGTTATTTTAATGATAATTTAATCAAAATTTATTCGATTTTATGTCAATCCAATATCTTTAATACATATTAGGGTGTTTGCCATGTTTCTAGTGTTGAAAGAGAAGTAATTAGTAAAAAATTAACTATATTAATCGTGTAATTAGTGTATCTAATGATTTTAATACTTCTTTTATGCATGTAACATATTTATGATGATAAAATATGATTAGTTATGTTTTAATAAAATTACTTAATGTTGTGATTAGTGATTTATGATCGATATTTGGTTAATTTAATATGTTTATACTTTATAGTTTATTTGATTTAAATTTGGTACGATCATGGCACCAAAGGAACAGCCACATGATAATGCATGGGTTCATGCCCGAAAGCTAGATGAAAACCGTCATCATTGGCAATGTATTTCTTGTGACTACTTGGCAAGGGTGGAGGAATAACTCGAGTGAAAATGCATTTGGCTGGTGGGTATCCTAATATTGCAAAATGCAAGAATGTTCCAACGGAGATCCGTAAATTATTTCAAAGCAAGCTTAAACAAGCAAAGGAAGATACATTAAAAAAGAAAGAAAGAGTTAAGGAAGAATATCATAGGGCTACACAAGAACCAGTTTATGATCAGTATGAGGGTTGCGGCGATGAAGTCGACCCGGATCTCACAGCTGGGATTCGTGCATCATTGGAGCATCAGTATACGATCGATGAAGCAATGAGGCATCGACGACCTGACTCATAGTTGGAGCATGGCAGCGGTAGTGGAATCCAGAGGTCAACCAGCAGCGGTAGTGGAATCCAGAGGTCAACCAGCATAAGGCAACCAACTGCTCCTCAATTAGGCTGAACTAGTAGCATGAGGTATGGTGGACTCCGTGGTTTTATGAGAGGTCTTGGCAGGAGGTCCGAACCAGATATTGTTGATATTGATCCGCAAGCCTATCCCCCACAAACAGCGAAACAGACACGGATTGACGATATATACACAAAAGAAAAAAAAAACGGGATATTGGGAAGGCAATCTCAAAATGGTTCAACTTTCATAGGATTCCAGCCAACACAACCCAAGGTCCATATTATCAGAGCATGGTCTCTTCTATTCAAAAGTCTGGCATAGAGATCCAACCTCCAACACCGAAGGAGATTTACGACGTGTACTTAGATGAGGAGGTGGCAGAACTAAAGGATTGGATCAAATCCTTCAAGAGGCAATGAGACGAATATGGGGTGACATTAATGTGTGACAGTTGGACAGGACCAACAAGAATGAGTATCATCAACTTTCTTGTTTATTGCAATAGAAGAGTAGTGTTTCATAAGTCCGTTAATGCTTCTGAAAAGATCCAAGATGCAAACTACATTGAGAGCTTGATGGACACTATGGTAGAGGAGATTGGACCACAGTATGTTGTCCAAATAATAACCGACGATGGAGCGAATTTCAAAAAGGCCGGTTTGCAATTGATGGAAAAAAGAAAAACTTTGTTTTGGACTCAATGTGCAGCTCATTGCATAGATCTAATGCTGAAGGATATTGGTGAGTTGGATGCAGTCAAGAAATGTGTAGCTCGAGCACAATCAATTACAAAGTTTATATATAATCATCATTGTGTCCACGCATTAATGTAAAAGTAGGTAAACGGTGAGATACTTCGGCCTGGAATTACTCGGTTTGCTACCAATTTTATTGCATTAAAGTCATTACAGCAAAAAAGGCATGGCTTGAAGGCAATGGCTAGCTCACAAGAGTGATCTGAATCCAGATATTCAAAATTGAGCGATGGAAAGAAGATAGAAAAGGTCATTCTTTCCTCTAGATTTTGGGAGACTATAGCAGAAATCATAAAAGGTGTGGAACCACTTTATATTGTCCTCCGTAATGTCAATATGGACAAGAGTCCACAGATGTCGTATCTTAAATATATGCTGATTTCAGCAAGAGAGGAGATCAGGAAAGCATTCAAAGATGATTTTAAGGCCAACCAATACGTACGAATCATTAATCGTCGGACCGAAGTTCATATGGATCAAGATATCCATAATGCAGGTAAATTCATATTCAGAATAATTTAATTTATTATTATTTAGATAATAAAAAAATCATACAAACAAAATTATGTTTTGCAGCGTATTATCTACACCCGACAATTCAATATCGATATGCTCTCGGAACGCAAAATAATTTCCTAACGACATTACGAAATGTTATATATTGGCTCTTGCCAAACACTACCGAGGCAACCGATGCTCTTAGGGAGGATCGATTATTTCGAGAAACAGTTGGTTCATTCTCTGACGTTGTAGTTGTATCGTATCGTTACACTATGGATCCTGGTGAGGAAAAGTTATGTAATATTGATTATCAATTATATTTAATGTTAATTATTTGTTATGCTAATAAAATCTTATTTATATCTTTTTGCAGTCGAGTGGTGGCTACAATTTGGAGGCGATGCACCACATTTAAGGAAGGTTGTCGTTCGTGTACTTTCACAGACAATAACATCTAGTGGTTGCAAACGTAATTGGTCAACGTTTGCATTGATTCATACGAAGGTCCGCAACAGACTCTCCTACAGACGATTAGAGAAACCAGTATATATCCATTATAACATGCGGCTAAAATTGCGATGTGCTGAGTTGGATAAGGAGCCAGAGGAATCAGATATTGATCCCATTGACCTCCAATTCTACAACGAAGATTCAGAGCAAATGTTAGATTGGGTTGAAGCAACAGAGAACCAAGAGGATCATCTACTTGATGAGGCGGGAGATCCTCAGCGACCTTCACGTTTTATCACCGAGGCAATAAAAGAAGAAGAAGCACAACCCCAACAGGTGGAAAATCCCCCTCGATTACAACATGGTAGGAGTCAAACTGCTCGAGGAACTACCGACACCCAACGGTCACACTCGTCCGCCCAACGTGCAAAGGCAAAAGGGAAGGCAGTAGCATCGGTTGCATCGTTGGAAAGAATCGAGTTGGGCGACGAGACACCTTCATAATCACATTCTCTTTCTCGCTCGGTCCAGAGACATGACAGCAACACGGACAATAGTGCCTCGACAGATGATGGCGGTGATGCCGGGCAGTCGTTGGTCTCGTCTACACAACTTGAGGGTGGTGAATGGACTGAGGAGCAATATTTTACACATGTCACTCAAGATTCAGATCATGGAACTCGACAAGGTACTGGTCAAGTTTATGCGGGGAAGGGGAAGGGGAAGGGGAAGGCGAAGGCGAAGGCAGTGGATGAATATGAACAAATGCGACAGAACATACATGATATAGACACAGAAAGAGACTCATCGTATTCACGACCATCGTATTATGGAGAATCATACGGGCAACAATAGTATGGTGATAGTTGGTCATCCTTCTCTGAGCAACAGCATGATACAGAACAGCACCAATATATGCCTCAAGAGCTGCCTCGAACAAATATGATTCATGACGATCAATCTACGATCAGCACCACATTGATGCATCAATGGCATACGGTGTATCAATACACTATGTCATGGGATCAATTTCATGATTGGGTCCAACAAACGTATCATATTGATATGTATCGGATCGAGGACCCCGATCCACCACCCGTGGAGGCCCGTCGTTCGTTTTGGTGGTAGAATCAACAATCAGGTATATCTAGATATGTGATTATTTAATTCATTTGAATTTTAGAGTTTATATTGTAACAAAATAGTCTAATAATTCAACTGATTTTTCTGTAGATATTTCAATCTATAGCAGGTTGAAATACGAACCTCGAACAAGATTACCTCAAAGCCCGAAAAAGATATGTGATACTATTCTTACCTAATTTACATTGATTTTGCTAAACTTGTACTATTACTATATTTATTCGTAACTTGAAAACCCTATCCTAACTTTTTTTTAATTTTCAGGTATTTTCGGAGGGTTAAATCGGTGAAATCAGGTGTACCGCTCGGTACACCGTACCGTACCGAGCCCGGGTCGAAACGCCGATACGGTACGGTACGGCAAACCTTGCTTTAAAGTACTTCAAAATCAAACAAATGATAGATTTCTATGTTAAAGGAAAAAAAATGCTAGCATATTTTATATTTTTTTTTATGCCTAAAGTTTCTACCAACTTTTGAAGTTTCATCTATCCTCTTAAATAAAACATAATCAACCATTGAGTAAAAGCAAAACCATCAACAACTAATTTATACAAATCTGAGATGAAACCCAGAGTTTGTGTCATGTTAGAAAGTCTCAAGATATTGAAACTAGTCACCATCCATAGGTACGCACGAATTTTGGAGTGTATATATATATATATATATATATTATATGTGTGTGTGTGTATGTATATGTATTTTCTTGTTACACTTGCATAACTCGATAAAAATTTGCTTCTCCCTTTCAACACTTTACCATATTTTGTGATCCCTATGCTTTCAGCCTAAAATCAGCAATCACCATCAGCAATTTTCTGCAAAACCAAAAATTACACTTCAATAAATAACTTTCCTTATTATTTCAGTTTTCTTGTCTGTCTTTACCAACTAATACTGTTGAGAAATCATCTCTGGACTGTTGGAACCACCTACCTTCTGATGTCAAAATTGAAAACGCAATGAGCTACACTAAAACCAAGACTTAAACGGCTAATTCTAATTTTGCATAAAAGTGCTAATTTATTACTAAAGAAACTTCCTACTAACCAGTATACTTTTCCTAGATTGCACTTTCTTAAGTTCTAACTTGTAACCAAATTACATTTAGGTGAAAGGAAAAGAACTCCTTATTGAGAGAGAGAGAGAGAGAGGAACTCTGCTTCCCTGATCAGGATGCTCAAGGCTCAAAGTGACAAAAAGATAAAATACAAAGTTGACTTGAACCAGAAATGGCAAAGTCACACAAACTGAATGTCTAAAGACAGAATTCTATCGATATGTGCAAAATGGTTCTCCGATTGAATAACAAATTTTTACCGACTCTTTCTACACCAACTTTTGGAGCTTAAACTTGTAATTAATCTTGGGTATGCTGAGGACCCAAGGTTGATCTTGAGACAGAAGAAGCATGTCATCTTTTCATTAAAAATTACCATGCTGAAAATGTTCAAGTTTGAGTACGTGGTCGATAGGGATGGGTTAGGTCTAACATATGGTATTCACAAAGCTCCCTCTTAAGCATCTACATTTTCTTCTAGTTATTGTTAAGTAGACACCACTTGATGTACAAATCTGGACAGATTTCTGTCTGGACTCAGGAAAGACAGGACCTTTGTCCACCAGGAACAAAATAACATTAAATATTGCTATTTAATTTTCCTATTTGCAAAGAAATATTCTATTTAAAAGGCAGTAGAATGTGTCCCGTAGACAATGTGATATAATGACTATACACATGTACCCGAAGGTGGGTGCACTTACAGTCTTTCTGTAGAATGTTAAGGAGAATAATATGTTTTCCCAGGAAGATGGTTGTTGCGAATTGCATCAGTAAGAAGTCACAAAATGTAATCATATTACTTCAACAGAGCAGTTTCAGAGGTATGGAAATTGTGATAAAGAAAAAGGAACACAATGCTTTCCACGTAAGTTGAGAAATTGCACAAGACAATATTACATGAGTTATTTAGAAAACTGAGAATCATCAAAAATACAAGATAAGCTATTATCATAAGCTGACAGAAAGGACTTAAGATCAAGTATCAAGATTTAAGCCAAGGCCCCATGTCTTATGCTTCATTTGATTCTGTTGACATTATAATAGATCTAAAAATTGTGTTCTAAAACAACCCCAATGCACTAATTAAATGCCCAAGCAACACTAAAGGTGGTAATCCTTAGTAAAACTAAAAAGCTAGCAGACACTTATTTGCTTGCGGTACCCAGAAGATGCAATGATACATTGAGGAGCTGAAGAAGCATGATTTGTAAAAGCATGGCAATCGCAGTATAGACCAGGCATTTATGTTACAAAGGAGATATTTCCCTACACAAAGCTATATGGCAGGAAAATATCCATGTAGTCAGCTCCAAATAATTGGGATATTACAGCATGTTGCATGTATGTTCAAAATGCAAACTGCTTGATGAGTCTAACCGGAAAGGTTTTACATATGCCATTGCTAGTGCATGCCCATCCATGAATGATTCAACTACCCTCTCATGAATGATTTTTAAATACTATATACATAGTGAATAATAAAAAAAATAAGATTTTCAAAGAACAACCCTCTAAACATTGTGTCAAGCATGTCAAAAATATGTTGTCTGAAGAACCAGATAGAGATTGTAACATCTTAAGTTATTGCTTGTGCGTCCCTATACTATCTATTTTCACATTTTAACATAAAAATGTTTCCCAGACAACAAAGAAACAAAATTGTAGCAGGAAAAGGTGTGTATCTAATTTGCAGAACACAACTCGCAATCAGAAACAAGAGATGATATAGAAAAACCATCTACCATGCATAAAATTATTCTAGATTGTCAGAAGACTCAGAACTATGAATTAAGCTACCAGCTGCCACTAGAAATTTCTTGATGATCCAAGCTAGCACAATGGCCAAGTGCAAGTTGCATAACTTGCCACATGTCAGTACTGCACTTACAAGTACATGCATTCAGTATTATTCTGCTAGCAACTGGTGAGATGAAAAACAATACAAGACAACTAAATCCTTGGTTAAATTGCAGATTCAATATTTATATTGTAACAAAATGTTGAGAGAGGAGTTCAGACCATATTTTTCTCCCAGAATGACCAATTCATCTCTTGTAATACCACAACCTAGAATCAAAGAGAAGTTAAAAGATACATGCATGTAGTATAATTAACAGGTTGAAATAGTAAGAATTGTGAGACCAGGCATTTACACACCATCATCTTCTATTTTGATATAACAAGTTCTGACATTAACAAAGACAGAAACCTGAAAAAGAAGTGATTAAATGTTAGGATGCAAAATCAAATACAACCAATTACGGAGTCAAACAGATTTAATCAGGTCGATGGTTATCCTGAAGGACATACATGATCCAATTTAAGTGAGAGGATTTCAAAAAAAAAAATCAAACCATTCATTTAATTAGACTCTGTCATCTAAGTTTGATACTAGAGGGTGTGTTGAACCATAAGTTTCAACTAACTTTGTGAGGTCAAATTAGTTCCAGTGAATCAACTTTTGCAAAAGAAAACAATATGACTCATATAGAAGAATATAAATACCATCAAAATATTTTCTTAATAAGGCATGTCCCTCATAGTGATGACAAGTTATTTACCTAAAATGGAAGGTTTCGTCTCTTCTTCTTTTTTTCCAACTCCAACCAGTTTAATATGGTCAAATTTGCAAAGCCCCATATAAACTTGTTGAAGTTTTGGAATGTAATTTTGAAGAAACTGCTGGATCACATTTGAAGGTCCTACCAACAATGGGGAAGTGAACAAGAAAGAAAAGTAGCTAACATGTTAAGTATCCCGCCTGGGACAATACTTGCAAAAAATGAAAAAAGTAATCGATGGTGCTCGCAGAAGTGGTGAAGCATGTAATTTCATTAGACGAAAGTAAGAAACGATGTCCCAGGCAACATGGATATATGTGGTGCATGGTTTGTTTCCCAACGGTGAAATAGGACCAAGCTCATGAGCTTATATTCTTAGATTTGAAAGAGTAAGTTGATAGGAATCCCTTTTCATGTCATGGTGGTTTCTTGGTCCTTTGCCGATACTTCTAGATTCAAACTTGGTGGAAGAGGATACAAAGGAAGATGAGAGAAGGAAGAGGCATATCAAAGGAAGAGGAACCAGCAATTGTGATGCAACATGGGGAAACGGTGGCAAGGAGTGGTGGAGCAACTGGAGCAAGGTAGCAATGAGGAGAAGAGGCCAAGGAGGAGGGGTAAGATAAAGTGAGAGAAAGGGAGAAAGCAAGAGAAGAGCATGGGAGGATAGATTAAAAAAGAAAAAATAAAAGTGGGAGACAATAATCAAAAATAAATAATAAATAATAGGGGTGTCGGGTGATAGGCTTGTCGTTTAGTGTTCCTGGTTTCAACTATGATGGTAAGCTTGGTTCAATAGAGTTACTGAGTGGTAACACTTGTTCTGTCCAGTGCGAAACCTGGCTTGCACTAGCGTGCAATTTTCCTCATTCTTATAAAAAGACAGCTTATAGGATTTGATTGGTAAATTTTCACAAAAAGACAGTTTAAACCCACAAAAACATCAAACAAAAGTCAACATCTAAATACCAACCAACCATAACAGCTTAACGAACCATACTATTGGTCTGTTGAGAAACGTTCAGTGTACTCGTCTAGGAAAATAATGCTCTCATTCAATGTGAGCCTCATTTCTAGCATCTGGCTGATAACACAAGGGATTTCTGGCAAAAGACATATCTTAGAGGTTATTTCCATGAATACCTGAGTTCATTAATCTAAATAGAATAAAACACAAAGTTCACCATATCATTTTATTCCCATGTGTATCAAATTAATTGACTTGTATAACAAGACACCAAGGCCGATATGATTTTAACATATTTCTCAATCATATCACCAAAATCAGATGAACCAGCTAAAAATGGAGTTGGTTTATTTGACTAATTTTGAAAATTTCCAGATAATTTATAATTTTTTAAGGAAACAAAAGAAGAGTGGAAGGAAGGCAACACTACCAAGCAATGGGAGACGATTAAAAAGAAGACAAGTGACGTAGTGTCACGAACGGTCGTCGCGCACCCGCAACAACTTCGTTCAACGAACCGTTCGTCGCTCACACCCGCATGTACAGCTGCTTGACAGCATGTTTTCCCATGGTTTTGGGTCATTTTGCTTGTAAATATGTAAGTTCGAACAAGCTGCAGCGTTGCAAAGCGATCGCTCACCGAACCGAGCAAAACAGCCCCAAAACAGCCCAAAACGGCTCCGTTTTCGCGTGCTGCGGGAGGTGAGCGGAGTGCTGCCTCCGCTCACCAAAACGTCAGCCATCTCAGCACCCAGGAACCCCCCGGGTGGCACATGGCTGGATGGGGCTTCGGTTATATACCGGGCGTTGAACACTCTTTCGCAAGTTCGCACGTGACCTTTACGGGAACTTGGTGTTGCGTCCGGGACCAGGTGAGCGGCTGTTTGTGGGCTTGCAGCTGTTCGTTCATCCTTGAAAGCCTTGCTTTTCCCCCTCTCCCTCTTTTCTCTTGTGCACACAAGGTGTTCGACGAATTGCTTGTAAAGCTTTCCTTTTCGCGAGACTTCGGGACTTGTCCGTTGCTCGTTCTTTCGATCTAACTCTCTTTCTCTTTTACAGGTCCTTCGGGACCTGCGAGAGGTTACAAAGTGGGCTGATCCTTGCGGAGCAAGATCGCAAGGGCGAAGCGCGACTTAGGCAACGCAAGCTAAGTTCGCGTCTTTGCCGCAAGAGTGACTCGCGACTTAGGCAACGCAAGCTAAGTTCGCGTCGTTGGCCGCAAGGGTGCCGCACGCCTTAGGCAATTCCAGCTAAGGTCGTGACATTGTGGTATCAGAGCGGGCAAGCTCTTCGATCGAACAGCGAACGAACTTCGCAACTTCGCCATGGCAAAGCATCGTGGCGAATCAAGCAAGACGGGGCAAGCCGGACCCTTGCCCCAAGCAGCCGCAGGTGGGCTGCATGTGCACACTCGCTCTCATGCTGTTGGAGCCGCTCATGAGGATCGCGGCAGCGAACAGGATGAGCGAGAAGTTGGCAACTCTCCGCGAGCGGAGGAAGCGCAATCTGGTGCGCTAACTGGGAAAAAGAGTCATAAGGAGAGACTCACGACGGCGGAAACCCGCCTGGATGTTCTGGAAGCGAGCATGGAGGAACTCTACCATGGCCAACAAAGACTTGTTGGGGTAGAGAGCTCGCAAGAGGAAGCGGAGTCCAGGATCGACAAGGTCGAGGCCCTAGTCGACCGACTGTCCGATGACACCAAGGACTCCGTGCAGCACCTACAGGATGTTGTGGCGGAACTCACGGCAAAGGTGGCTATGCTCACAAGAACGCTAAATGCGGGAGGAGGCAACACCCGCGTTGCACCGCCACAAAACTTGAGGGCACCTGAGCCCCATGGATACGGAGGGGCCAGAGATGCCAAGGAGCTCGAGAACTTTCTGTTCGACATGGAGCAATACTTCCGAGCTACGAGGCCCGATTCTGAAGATACCAAAGTTTCTATAGCAACAATGTATCTGAATGGAGATGCGAAGCTTTGGTGGCGAACTCGTTGGGAGGAGATCCAACAAGGTCGGTGTCGAGTCGACACATGGGAAGACTTGAAGCGGGAGTTGAGAACTCAGTTCCTACCGGAGAACACAGAGTTCGTCGCAAGAAGGAAGTTGAGACAACTCCGCCAAAGTACCACCATCCGAGACTATGTAAAGCAGTTTTCTGCACTGATGCTGGACATACAGGACATGTCTGAGAAAGACAAGTTGTTCAGCTTCCTTGATGGTTTGAAACCATGGGCTCAGCAGGAGCTGAATCGAAGGAATGTTACCGACGTGGTCGGGGCAATAGCAGCTGCAGAAAGGCTCACCGACTTCGTTTCCTCCGAAGACCCAACGAGAAGGAAACAATCTTCAAGCAATCGCCCTCCAAAACATTCTCGAGGGAAGGAGCTCGGGGGCGAACAGAAGAAGAAGAGCTCTCACAAAGGGCCGAACCCGAAAGGCAAGGCCTCAAAACCAGGAGGATGTTTCTTGTGCGGAGGACCGCACATGGTAAGGGAGTGCCCACAGAAACAGGCACTCAATGCTTTGACGGCTTCCATACACCCTCCCCGATCGGACAAGGGCAAAGTTGTTGCCCTTAGCTCAAGCAGTTCTGAATCCAGCAGCGACGATGAAGAGTCGCAAGGACCCCGAATGGGAGCTATGCGTTTGTTGAACGCTATGCGGGGTCAAGTGGGGGAGAACATGAAGACGAAGGCACACAAAGCAGGAAGTAGTGAACTGATGTATGTGGACATCAAGCTGAATGGCCAAACGACCCGTGCAATGGTGGACACGGGCGCTACCCACAACTTCATAGCCGATCGTAAAGCACAGCGACTTGGGTTGACATTGGAGAAGAGCCCAAGCCGAATGAAAGCAGTGAACTCGGAGGCCAGGCGAATCTCCGAATTGGCGAAGGGAGTTCCCATCAGAATCGGGACTTGGAGCGGAACCACCAACATGATGGCCGTGCCACTAGACGACTTCCAAGTGATTCTTGGAATGGAGTTTATGCACGCGGCGAAGTTGGTGCCGATGCCGTTCTTGAATTCCCTATGTATGATGGGAGGCGATGACCCCTGCGTGGTTCCCGTCTCTCGGAGAGGAACCAAGGAGCCCCAACATATCTCGGCATTACAATTGAAGAAAGGGGTGCGAAAGGGCGAATTGACATTCGTGGCTTCTATGAAGCTAGAGCCACTCAACGAAGAAGCCATTCAAGAACCTGCTGTGGTGGCGAACGTCCTGAAGGAGTTCAAAGACGTTATGCCACCCGAGTTGTCGAAGACTCTTCCACCACGCAGAGGCGTGGATCACAGTATCGAGCTGGAGCCAGGAGTGAAGCCTCCAGCGAGACCACCCTATCGCATGGCCCCGCCAGAGTTGGCAGAACTCAGAAAGCAGTTAGGTGAACTGCTAAGCGGTGGTCTCATCCGCAGCTCAAAAGCACCTTTCGGAGCTCCAGTTCTCTTTCAGAAGAAACAAGATGGGAGCCTCCGATTATGCGTCGACTATCGAGCCCTCAACAAAGTAACAGTGAAGAACAAGTATCCCATCCCGCTCATCGCGGACTTGTTCGATCAACTGGGCAAGGCGAAGTATTTCTCAAAACTCGACCTCCGGTCGGGGTATTGGCAGGTGCGCATTGCTGAAGGCGACGAAGCAAAGACTACTTGTGTGACCAGATATGGAGCGTTTGAGTTCTTGGTGATGCCTTTCGGCTTAACCAACGCTCCGGCCACATTCTGTACTCTCATGAACCAGCTATTCAAGGAGTATTTGGATAAGTTCGTGGTCGTCTACTTGGACGATATCGTCGTCTACAGCCAAACGCTCGAGGAGCACGTCAAGCACCTTCGGACGATTTTCAAAGTTCTCAGGGAGAACACGTTGTTCGTAAAAAGGGAGAAATGCTACTTTGCTCAGACGGAGATCCTATTCTTGGGGCATCGAATCGGTGATGGCTCCATTCGGATGGATAAGTCGAAGGTGCAAGCAGTTGCGGAATGGCGAACTCCAAAGAAGGTGCCAGAGTTGAGATCCTTCCTTGGTTTCGTCAACTACTATCGACGCTTCATCGCGGGATATTCGAAGCGGGCAACCCCACTGACGGAGTTGCTGAAGAAGGAGCAGCCTTGGAAGTGGTCTGACAGATGTGAGATAGCATTCCAAGATCTGAAGGCTGCTCTTCTGGAAGAACCAGTGCTTAAATTGCCAAACTATGGAGAGCCCTTTGAAGTCCATACAGATGCTTCGGACTTTGCTATTGGTGGAGTACTCATGCAAGAAGGTCATCCGGTGGTCTACGAGAGCCGCAAACTCAACGAGACCGAGAGGCGGTATCCAGTGCATGAGAAGGAGATGACAGCGGTGATCCACTGCCTACGAGTTTGGCGACACTACCTCCTTGGGTCGCGATTTGTGCTGAGGACAGACAACATCGCCCTGAGTTATTTCCAAACTCAGAAGAAGCTCTCCCCAAAGCAAGCACGGTGGCAGGACTTCCTGGCTGAATTTGATATGGCAATGGAATATAAGCCCGGGAAGGCGAATGTCGTGGCCGATGCGCTGAGTCGGAAGGTGGAGTGCGTGAATGCTGCACAACTGGAGGGCAGAGGCCAAACAAGTCAGTTACACTCCAACTTCCTTTCCCGAATCAGAGATGGACTGTATAGTGATCCCCAGGCAGTTATCCTGATGCAGCTCATCAAAGAAGGCAAGGCACGACGATTTTGGGTCCAGGAGGGACTTGTTTACACAAAAGGGAATAGGGTTTATGTTCCCCGAGTGGACAATTTAAGGCGTGAACTCTTAAAAGAGTGTCACGATTCCCTTTGGGCTGGACATCCCGGCATTCACAGAACATTGGCTCTCGTGGAGAGGGCCTTCTACTGGCCAAAGATGGGGATTGATGTGGAGGAGTATGTTCGAACATGCCTTACTTGCCAACAAGACAAGGTGGAGCAGCGGAAGCCGGTGGGACTTTTGGAGCCGTTGCCCGTACCAGAAAGGCCATGGGAGAGCATTTCCTTAGACTTCATATCAAGCTTGCCACCTGTAGGGGGACTTGGATCGATACTTGTGGTGGTCGATCGGTTTTCAAAGTATGCAACTTTCATTGCTGCTCCCCTACACTGTTCAGCTGAAGAGGCGGCCAGACTGATGATGAAGGGTGTAGTGAAGTATTGGGGAGTCCCACACAATATCATTAGTGATCGAGACGCTCGGTTTCTGGGACGGTTCTGGACCGAGCTATTCAAATTGTTGGGATCAAAGTTATACTTCTCTACAAGCCTCCACCCCCAGACGGATGGTCAGACTGAAAGAATAAATTCGCTCTTGGAGCAGTATCTCCGGCACTACGTGAGTGCCAATCAACGAGATTGGGTGAAGCTGTTGGACATCGCCCAATTCTCCTACAACTTGCAGCGGAGCTCTGCATCCAACAAGAGCCCCTTCGAAATTATCACAGGACAACAACCGTCGACTCCGCACACTATGGCAATTGGGTATACTGGGAGTAGTCCATCAGCCTACCATTTCGCAAAGGAGTGGCATCGAAATGCCGATATTGCGCGGGCTTACTTGGAGAAGGCGGCAAAACGGATGAAGAAGTGGGCAGACTTGGGAAGGCGACCACAGGAGTTCAAAGTTGGCGATTTGGTGTTGGTAAAGCTCCAACCAGCATCACTCCAATTCTTCAGGAAAAGAGTCCACAAAGGATTGGTGCGTAAGTATGAAGGGCCCTTCCCAATTATCAGCAGGGTAGGCAATGTTTCTTACAAGTTGCAGCTGCCGGCGTGGTTCAAAATTCACAACGTTCTTCACGCCAGCAACCTGAAGGCCTACCATTCAGATCCGCAAGATGCTTCTCGAAGTGTTCCAACTCGACTACCTCCCCTCACAGCCTCCTACGAGAAGCGAGTGGAAACCATTCTGGCGGATCGCAAGATAAAGCTACCCAACGGAGCGGAGCAAACAGAGTACTTGGTGAAGTGGCGAAAGCTTCCCCGAACTGAAGCCAGTTGGGAGCTTGAAGACGCCCTGCGACATGAAGAAGACGTCATCAACAACTACCAACAAGCGTCGACGAGGGCGTCGACAGTTTAAGTGGGGGAGAATGTCACGAACGGTCGTCGCGCACCCGCAACAACTTCGTTCAACGAACCGTTCGTCGCTCACACCCGCATGTACAGCTGCTTGACAGCATGTTTTCCCATGGTTTTGGGTCATTTTGCTTGTAAATATGTAAGTTCGAACAAGCTGCAGCGTTGCAAAGCGATCGCTCACCGAACCGAGCAAAACAGCCCCAAAACAGCCCAAAACGGCTCCGTTTTCGCGTGCTGCGGGAGGTGAGCGGAGTGCTGCCTCCGCTCACCAAAACGTCAGCCATCTCAGCACCCAGGAACCCCCCGGGTGGCACATGGCTGGATGGGGCTTCGGTTATATACCGGGCGTTGAACACTCTTTCGCAAGTTCGCACGTGACCTTTACGGGAACTTGGTGTTGCGTCCGGGACCAGGTGAGCGGCTGTTTGTGGGCTTGCAGCTGTTCGTTCATCCTTGAAAGCCTTGCTTTTCCCCCTCTCCCTCTTTTCTCTTGTGCACACAAGGTGTTCGACGAATTGCTTGTAAAGCTTTCCTTTTCGCGAGACTTCGGGACTTGTCCGTTGCTCGTTCTTTCGATCTAACTCTCTTTCTCTTTTACAGGTCCTTCGGGACCTGCGAGAGGTTACAAAGTGGGCTGATCCTTGCGGAGCAAGATCGCAAGGGCGAAGCGCGACTTAGGCAACGCAAGCTAAGTTCGCGTCTTTGCCGCAAGAGTGACTCGCGACTTAGGCAACGCAAGCTAAGTTCGCGTCGTTGGCCGCAAGGGTGCCGCACGCCTTAGGCAATTCCAGCTAAGGTCGTGACAGTAGGGCACGTCATTGTCCTCATGTTTGTCATCCACTGCCACTACATTTGTTGGCTGTCAATACTATCAATCAAAGTATACAGTTTCAAATAATACCACTCGTACCGGGCGGTATGTACCGGTCCGTCAGTTGACCGGTACACGGACCGCCCATTACCGAACGGTATATATATATATATATATATATATAATTTTTTTTTTTTTTTTTTTTAAGCGATGTCGCATCGCCTCAGCAACGTCGTCAAAAAAGGCGACGTAGCCCCGTGTGGGAGAAGGAATATATATATATATATAAGGCGACGTCGCCTTTTTCGACGACATCGTCTTTTATAAAAATATTTTATATATAAATATTATATATATATATATATATATATATATATATAAACGAGGCGACATCGCCCCGCCTGGGGAGAAGAGAGAGGTATAAATATATATATATATATATATATATATATATATACCGAGCGGTATACCGAACAGTATACCGCTCAGTATACAGTATCGCACCGTACCGAGCGAATATCGAAACGTCGGTACGGTACGATATTTCAAACCTTGCCATCACCCATCAATACAATAGCCATGCAAAACTATGAAACACGGAAGAAAGGGTATATTAGAAGAAAGCAAAGGAAAGAGAGTCCAAAATCTTAAAGGAATACTAAATAGGATGCCATGACAAAGAAAGTAAATATCATAGGGCACTCTCTTAAAAAAATATATATTTTTCTTATCTATTGGTGAAGCTGAAAGCAAAGTAGAGTCAAGCCAGATTTAGTTTGACCTTCTTCTTTTTTATAAGAATTCATTTATTCAGAGTTCAGACCCAATATATCAATGGACATCTCAGTTTTAGGGACCCTATAGATCAATTGACATCTCAGTTTCACATTAGATCCATGATAATTTACCAAGGGCAACCCAAGTTAAAGCATGGAAAGTTCTACATGTTAGGACCCTGATGGACCATCACCAGAAGTTCCACAGAAGCAATTATTTAGCAAGTAGGAGATTGAAAGAAAATGAAGTAAAATAACAGGGTAAACTAGAAAACACATTAAGGGTCAGAGAAGAGAAACTGTAACAAGCTGAAATTGTAACTACCTTAGCGGGATTCGCGTCTAAACTATTATTCACCAGCTCTTCCACCACTTTTGGCAAGTCAAACATGACAACACCGGATCTCAAGGATCCATGAACATTTCTTGGCAATCGTTTTATGTTCTCCATTTAAATGGAATCTGAAAGAAAGAAAGAAAAGAAATTAACCAAGCTTGTTAATCTAGTTTAGCATCAGCGAAGACAACCAATTTACTTATGCAAGGAGATATAGAACATTCACGATTTGAAAATTCCAAAATGGAAGTAGTATGCTTGATGAAATGAAAAGTTTCAAGATCGCAAAGCAGAAACAGAGTGACGATACATTGGAAACCGATTTGTACCCCGTTTTATATGCTAGTGTAAAGCAGAGACGATTTAGGGAAAAAAAAAGGCAGTAAAGAATGTGATGGAATCTGAACTCCAATTTATCCAAGTCAAATCATCCATTACTTTCAGCATTAAAGCGGGTCATTCAAGAAAGCATCTAATGTGGGCATCACGATTAGATTTACCGCTTCCAGTGAAGTACTGACCAAAAAAAGCAATAACAAAACGGAGGAAGATTTCAAGAATTTTAAAGATCAATTCTTGAATATGGACTCACCAAAAAAATAAATGAACGAAAGAAGATCTCAAGACACCATTTCTTGGGTGTAAAGACGACTGACGGAGAAAAAGACGGGAACCCTGAAACCAAATCCAAAACCAGACGACTGGAAACAAAGGTGAATTCCAAGCGAAGACGATGCTGTGATCGAACGAAAAGCTGCAAGCTCCTACATGGAAAAATATAGCGGAAAGAACCAAGAAACCATGTAATCTTGAAACAAAGAAAGAAAGATGGAACGATGAGCAATCCAGAGGAAGGGTGTCACGCGGAGTGGGGTTTCCGTAGAACTCACCGGATCGACCCGGAAGGAGGAGAAGGGTGAAGGGTTTCTTGATCGACGGAGCCGCTCTCGCCGGGCGCGGAACCGAGAGGAGAGAGTGGAGCGCGAAACCCCACCGCCGTAACAAAGCATTCACGTTCGACACCCAAATTATGAAGCGCCCCACAAAATCTATCGCGACTCGACCGAGTCGATGCCCAAAACCCTGAGTCGACCCGTTTCATCACTGAGTCGGTGACTCGGGCAGAATCCGACAAGTCCGATGAAGAACTGAAAGCAAAGACAAATCAATGGTTGAGATGATTGATATCTCGGTCTCAAATCGTGGTTGAATCGATGGATCAAAACAAATCAATTTTGTAGGGGTAAAGTGAGTTAAAAATACAAAACATTTTGATAAAAAATTTATAAGGTAGTAAATAGTATGAACAAATAAATATAATAATTTTGAATCTATATCGAGTTATTTATCTAGAAAAACTATATTAGGTGGATTTTTTACTTTAGTTGTAGTTATAGGATAAGTATATTCTATCTTTTTTAAGTTATTATTTGCCAAATATAGTGATAAGATAAGTATATTTTTGTCTTTTTTTTTTAAGGATGACCAGACGATTAAATCGATTTATCAGAATAAATTGATTCTATATATGGCTTCTTCCTTTGTTGTCTCTTATTATTTTTTGTCATGCTCATCTCAATTCTTTTATCTTTCATTATCTTCATTTCCAACCTTTTGTCATACTCATTTATCCCTTTGATTTGTCATTGTTGTTCTTATTCTCTCTATATTCCTTTTATTATCATTATTATCATTTTTTATTTTTTAATAAAAAAGAACACATAAAAATAATGACGATGGGGGAGAAAGTGAGATGAATAATGCACCGACAACAAAAGAGGCAAATGAGCATGAAAGATGATAAATAGAACAATAAGAGGCATGAAATGAATAATGATATACAAGTTGAATAGTGGTGACAAATGATAGAGATACTAATGTAACTGAATGTGAAAAATGATTCATAAAGGATAAATCGAATATTTTCATGGAAACAAATATAAAGGATGAATCAAACAATTACATGAAAAATAAATTGGATTGGTTCATCTAAAGTGATGGTTCAATGCATCCATTTTATTTAATTATATATATATATATATATATATATATATATATATATATATATATATAACAATAAGTAAAGAGGTTAGGTCATTTTAATCATTTAAATTGCAAACTAATATATGAAACGAACTAATAAAAAAATTATGAACATCTAAAGTACCATCGATTATTTTTCTCTTCACCATAGATATTTCAAAAATAAAGTCAAAAATACGTCACCAATTAATTAACTGAGTTAAAAGTCCATAGAAATATCAATTCAAATTCATTTTCATTTCAATATTACTGCGCAATGATAAATGACATGACCACAACGATATTCTTCAAGATATAAATAAAAAATAATTATTATTATAATTTTATAGAAATATTTAAATTTATTAATATATTATTATATAAGTGATAAATCTTAAGTTCGAATTTAGTGTTTTTTAATCGGATAAAAATTGCAGTTCCAAATCCGAGTCTGAATTCGCGACTCGGCGTCGTGTACCGCAAGAAACCGGAAAGCTATGCCAACCGTCCACCAACACGAACGAAATCTCTACCGTCCATCTCATCCGTTCGTCTCTATAAATATAATCCTCCCCCCGCTCGAGCCTTCTTATTGCAAAGACAACCAAATCGTCGTCGGAGGAAGAACTAAGAGAAACGAAACCTGTCTTCTTCTTTCGATCTTGAACTTCATCTTGAGTGTGGTACACACTTAGGTTCTTTAGTCCAAGATCTCTTACCGTTCGGCCGGAGGTAGGGTTAGATCGATCGTTGTCTTCGCGGGTAGGGGATTTTAGGGTTCTTTGATCCGTCACCGGCCGGGAATCGATGAATGATCCGTCGCTGATGATGACTCGCAGCTTTGGGATCTGGCCGCCTTTTCCGCCCCCGGCGGAGGACCGGATGGGGTTTATGAACCCCACTCTGCCTCTTCCACCGCCCTTCGCCGCCCCGGGTGGAGCCATGCCAGGTCGGATGAACTGGAAGGTTAAGAAGGTTGCCGACAAGCGGAAGAAAGCGGCCGGTGGAGGGAGAAGGGAACCTAGTGGTGGCGGTGGCGTCTCCGGTTATATACCTTCGACGCTCCACGAGTTGCAGTACCAGAACCGCGCCAAGGCGCGCAGGTTCTTCCCCAAGAAGAAGTTCGCACGCTCCGCACCCTTTGCCCCCCGGAATACGACCTCCTTCATCATCCGCGCCAAGAAATCCGGCGGGATCGCGCCGCTGGTCTCGCCGTGCCCCGTGACGCCGGCGGTCCTCTCGACCCCCAAGTTCTCGCCGACGCGCGATGACCTAGCGGACATGGTCAAGGAGGAGTGGGGCGTGGACGGCTACGGCTCGATGAAGGGCCTGATCCGGCTCCGGTCACCGAACCGGGCCGGCAGTGGTAGCGGGGATGAGAACGAGGAGGGGTCGAGCGAGACCGACGTCGAGGAGCACCTGGAGGTGGAGCGGCGGCTGGATCAGGACGTTAGCCGGTTCGAGATGGTGTTCCCCGAGGAAGAGGAGCAAGGCATGAAAACCGCGGCGGACCTGCTCGAGAGCAGGGTGGAAGACCAGGACGCGCACATTGCGCAGCTCGAGGAGGAGAACTTGACGCTGAAGGAGAGGCTTTTCCTGATCGAGAGCGAGATGGGGGACTTCAGGAGGAGGCTGCAGCTGCTGGAGACTCGATGCCGCGAGAGGGAGGAGGATAACGGAGTCGACAACAACAAGGATGACAGCAATGGTGGAAACACCACTGAGGCGGCGCCGGAGAACGAAGAGGATGGGGCTGAGAGCAGCGGCGTCCGGATGCTGGAGGGAATTGAGAACTCTCGAGACAGGAATATCGATTGGGCTACCCTTGTGTACATAGATTGATTCCATGGGCTTTAAAGGTTTGTGGATCGTCATCACAAGAAATGTGGAAGAAGATGGAAGTTGCGAATGTGTGTATTTTCTGATTCTGATTCTGATTCTGATTCTGATTCTTTCATATATTTTTTGGAGGTGGGGATTTTGGCACAATATTTCATTTGACACTTCAAATACTACTTGTTCTTGTTCTTGTTAGATTATGGATTATTTTTATGTGATTATTCATGTTAAATAATCTTAGAAATTCATTAGATCATGCAAACTTGCATATATTTATCCATACAAAGTTGATAATTTATATATTTATCCATCCAAAGTTGATAATCATATATATATATATATATATATGATATTTTTTTTATAAAATACTCATGTTTTAGGTATTTCCTCTTTTACTTTTTTTAAACAATATCTCTGATTTGAAAATACCTAAAATGCTTTTTTTATTTTAAATTTATTTTTTAACTGTTATAATGTTTTCATATAACTCGATTATCGTGATTTTTTAATCACATTTACAGTGTTTTATTAGTATATTAAAAAATACTAAAAATGTTATTAAAATATTATCATTATTTATATATTATTATAATATTATATTTTTAGGTTTAAAGTTAGTTTAGTTCATACTAAAAGTCTATTTAAATCATTTGCGGTGTTTTTAAATAGGTTTTATAATATTTTTGTTATGGTGACTAAAACATTGTAACAAGCAAAATAAGTTTTATACTAAAAAATTAATTGATACTAATACATCTAATTTATATTTATCTTCTAAATGATAAAGTTAAGTCTAATAGAGTCCAAATCAATAATAATAACAATATCCATTTTGAAACTAATTGAAAAACATAGTTAGTATAATGTCCTAACTCATCACAAAGTCAAGGATAGTACAACACCAGAATGGTTTTTGCATAAGAACACAAGGCCATAACCAGAACAAAATAGATTCCATAATTATTGCATAATTTAGTTCATAATAAATTAATCTACAGGACATTTAATAGATCCAATGACTCTATAAGAATGCACGATATTCCAATACAAATAATATATAAAATAAGCTTGATGAGGATGATAATTACGATAAGGCCTGTGTGACATCAGCTGACGCCCCACGTCTCTGTCGGGCTGACAATGCTTGGCCCACACGGGCCGCAACGCCAACCGAGGCCCATTAACGACCGCTCAGGCTCGATCCCTCACGTCACGCCAACAGCCATATCATACGTCATCAGAAGGTACGATCGTGCCCCCGACGAGCAAGCACGTCAGGTGACACTAAACTCCCCTATAAATACCCTTGCGCTCTGGGCGCTAGAAAGAAAAGGAGGGAGGACACCAACATAGATGAAAAACCCCTTGTGACTATTCACTGACTTAACCATCGGAGGGGTCGGGTCGAGCATCTCGACCCGACCTGTGTGCAGGGACGAAGACGATGCGACCCTCTCCGAACGCATTGGCTAGGAGCCCCCTCCAGAAGGAAACGACGACTCACTTCCACGACCAAACCGACCCGAGTCGGCAACCTCCGCAGTCCCGAGGAACCCCCCCTGAGAGATCCCCCGTCATCCGGACCCGAACCGAACCGCGTCGGCCCCGAGGCCACGGCTTAAAGTTGTTTACACCAACATTTTGGCGCTAAAAGGAGGGTCCGATGTCGAGGGATCGCCAGACCGACTCGGTCGAACCCACAGTCGAAGGGGCGCACCCGGTCGGGGCTCCAGGGGAACACTCCCTGCGGGCGGGTCTCCGCAACGAACACCCTGCCACAACTTCATAGCGCTATTGGAGGATCTTCAACGACCAGGGTTTGTTGCCGCCCAACGCCCCCTCCGCCGAACCATCGCTCGTCTCGTTCGAGGCCTTTCTCGACCTCACCCATCAGGTCCAAGTTCTAACCGGTATGGTACAGTCCATCATTCCACTCATCGCTGGAACACTGCACCCGCCGGCCGTCGAACCGGTGCGACAGCAGAAACCGCCTGTTCAGGCTCAGGCGCAGCCCCTGGAGCTTCCCGCTTTGCCTCGGGTCCCGTCGTCCCCACTCGGGGATCGAATGACGGCGGACCGGAAAGGCCACGCTCAACCCGAGGCCCTTCCTCCGACCTCGTCGGACTCCCTGCGAGCCCAGTTGCTCCTCGTCAGTCAATGGCTTGACGAGGTACAGAAGGAGGTCCGCAGGTCAAGAGGAGAGCTCGGGGAGGACGTACATCAGGGATCCCCATTCGTCCCTGAAATACGGGATCAGACAGTCCCACAGAACTTTCGTCTCCCCTCTCTGGACACATACGATGGCTCCACCGACCCAGCGGACCATGTCGCCGCCTTCCACACCCAAATGGCACTGTATAGAACCTCTGACGCTCTGATGTGTAGGGCGTTCCCCACAACTCTGAGAGGACCAGCCCACGCGTGGTACAGCGGCCTGAGGACCGGGACGGTCGCCTCATTCGACTAGCTCGCCAGAGACTTCGAGCTCAAGTTCCTGGCCAGCGCTCGGCTGAAACCGTTCGTTGCCTTACTTCTCGGACTGCACTAGAGGGAGGACGAGTCCCTCTCCCACTTTGTGAACCGTTTTGCAACGCAGATCCGGGGATTATTCGATGCTCACCCCTCTCTGTTGATGCAGGCGTTCATGGCGGGACTGCGACCTTCCCGATTCTTCTGGTCCCTCGTTGAGAGACCCCCCACCGTGCTACCTGAGATGCTTCAGCGAGCGAACCAGTTCGTCGCGGTTGAGGCTTGGATGGCCGGAAAGCAAGAAGAGCGTGCGAGGGTCAGACCGGAGCTGGCTCCTGGGCAACAGCCTGTCGCGACTAGGCGCAGGCTGGACCGATCCGACCCCCCCGCTCCGAGGCCCCCTCTTCCCCCCCTGGGCGCGTCCCGAACGGAGATATTTCTCCAGATAAAGGAGAGAGGGTTGCTTAGGGCTCCCGTCCCGATGAAAAACCCACGAGAGCTCGCCGACCAGTCCAAGCATTGTTGCTTTCACGAGCAAAGAGGGCACGACACCGAAGACTGCCGCGAACTGAAATGGCAGATCGAGGAGCTTGTCCGCAAGGGGTCACCTCAGTCAATACATCCGACGGAACAGGGAGCCTTCGCCTCACCCGGAGGGCCCCGCGGAGCACCGCATCGATGTCATCACTGGAGGACCGGTGGCTGGGGGAACCAGCACGTCCAGGAGGAAGGCATACGCCCATTCCGCTAGGACTGACGCTCCCCAACGTGGCCCCGACCCCAAGGTCGCATTCCCTCTCGAGGACGTCAAGCGACCAGAGCATGACGACGCGCTTGTGATAATGACTCAAATCGCTAACGCCCAGGTAAGGAGAATCATGATCGACACCGGGAGCTCAACCGACGTGCTCTATCTGGATGCCTTCCTGAAGTTGGGGCTAACCAAAGAATCCCTAAAGCCTATCTACTCGGCGCTCACGGGATTCACCGGCGATTCGGTCTCACCATTGGGGACTTTTACCTTGCCCCTGACCTTGGGAGAGTCGCCCAGAACAAAGACAGTGATGTCCACCTTCTTGGTGGTAGATCTTCCTACTGCTTACAACGCTATCCTTGGCCGCCCCACCCTCAACAAAATCAGAGCTGTAGTCTCCACCTATCATCAGACGGTGAAGTTTCCTACCCACGCCGAGACAGGGGAAGTTTGGGGAAGCCCCTAAGAGTCCAGACGATGCTACCTGACGACGGTTTCGCTGCACAAAAGGGTGAAGACCGACCAACCTCTAGAGGACCCGAGAGAAAAGAAGTGGTCGACACCACATCCGGAGCCAACGGCGCCCACTTGCAATGTACCGTTGATGGAGGATCGCCCGGATCGAATGGTCCAAGTCGGGTCGGAACTCCCCGGGCAAGAACGGGAGCAGCTCGTCGGTTTCTTGCAGGAGAACGCTGATGTCTTCGCCTGGACGCCATCCGACATGACCGACGTCGACTCAGAGACCGCCCAGCATCACCTGAATATCTCGCCCGATGCCCGACCCGTAAAACAGAAGCCACAACGTCAAGGCCCCGATAGGCAACTCGTCGTCCGCAAAGAGGTGGAGCAACTCTTAGCGGTTGGCTTCATCGAGGAAGTCAAGTACCCGCGATGGCTGTCTAATGTAGTGCTGGTAAAGAAATCTAATGGGAGCTGGAGGATGTGCGTTGACTATACGAGTCTCAACCGTGCATGCTCGAAAGACTGCTATCCTCTCCCAAGGATCGATCAGCTGGTCGACGCAACTGCCGGGCACGCCCGTCTATCGTTCATGGACGCCTTCTCCGGCTACAACCAGATCAGAATGGCGCCCGAGGACCAAGAGCACACGTCTTTCATCACTGATCTAGGGGTGTATTTCTATAAAGTCATGTCGTTTGGGCTCAAAAACGCAGGCGCCACCTATCAAAGGGTCGTGAACAAAATGTTCGACGCACAAATCGGGTGAAACGTCGAAGTCTATGTCGACGACATGATCGTGAAAAGTCGCATGGTGGCAGACCACCTGACCGACTTGGCCGAGACATTCTCCACACTCCGGAGGTATGGCCTGTGACTAAACCCGGTGAAGTGCGTTTTCGACGTCAATTCGGGAAGGTTCCTTGGATTCATCGTGCATGAAAGAGGAATCGATGTAAATCTGGAAAAGGTTCAAGCGGTCATCAACATGCAGGCCCCGCGAACAGTCAAGGACTTGCAGCGACTAAACGGACGGCTTGTGCCTTATCCCGGTTTCTATCTCGGTCTGGAGACCGTTGCCTTCCCTTCTTCCGGGCGTTGAAGAACCCCAAGGACTTCCGATGGATGGCGCAGTGTGAAGAGGCTTTTGGACAAGTTAAGCAGCACTTGGCCAACCTCCCCCGTCTTGCCTCGGTTACTCTCGAGGAAAAGCTCAGCGTTTACTTATCCGCCTCCCAACACGCAGTCAGCTCCGTCCTAACCAAAGAGGCTTCTGGGGAACAACTACCGGTCTATTACATCAGCCATGTCCTGAACGGGCCCGAGGAGCGGTATCTGCCAATCAAGAAGCTCGCTTTGGCGCTCGTGCTCGCGTCTCGGAAACTACGCCCCTACTTCCAGGCTCACCCGATTGAGGTAATCACTAATTAGCCGCTCCGGCAAGTTCTGTTTAAGTTTGATGTTGCAGGACGGCTCCTCAAGTGGTTGGTAGAACTCGGAGAATTCGACATACATTATGTACCAAGGACTGCTATCAAAGCCCAGTCCGTAGCCGACTTCATCGCGGAACTAGTTGAAGACGGGAATGGAAGCTCCGAGCAGACATAGGAGGCATGGGACCTGCACGTGGATGGCTCGGCTACCTCCAGTAGCGCGGGTGCAGGGTTGGTACTCTCGGCACCCGACGGACGCTCGTTCGAACGCTCCTTCCGCTTCGGGTTCCGGGCAACCAACAATGAAGCCGAGTATGAGGCGCTCCTAGCAGGACTCAAACTGGCCCTTGAAATGCAGGTGGATCTCATTCACGTCTTCACTGACTCGTAGCTCGTCGTCGAGCAACTCAGCGGTGGATACGAAGCCAAGGAACCGGCCATGGCAAAGTACTTAGCGGAGGTAAAAAGCTTGGACTCCAACTTCTCCCACTTCATGATATCCAAGGTGCCGAGGAGCCAAAATGAACGAGCCGATGAGTTGGCAAGGATGGCCTCAGGACCAGACCATGAAAACCACATCAAGGTTGAAGAGCTCCCATCTCGCTCCATCTCGGTTTCAGCTATAACTCCTGCCGAGGCGCACGCCACGTGGGTACAAGAGATGTTGCTCTTCAAACGCGATAGGATTCTTTCCAACGACGAGGCCATGGCGCGGCACATTCGCCGAACACAAGCATGGTATTCCGAGGTGAATGGACGGCTCTACAAGCGATCCTTCTCACAGCCCATGCTATGATGCCTCGAGCCTGATGAAGCGTAGGCAATCCTGGCCGAGGTCCACGAGGGGATCTGCGGGGAGCATATTGCTGGTCGGACCTTGGCCTACAAAATCCTTCGTCAAGGATACTACTGGCCCACCATGTCCCGAGACACGAGAATCTACGTGCAACGGTGTGGGCCCTGCCAGAGGCACGCCAGAATGCCCCGGCTGCCGACGGTCCCCCTGTCCCCCATCGACTGTGCGTGGCCATTTGCGCAATGGGAATTGGACCTCCTCGGCCCCTTCCCACCGGCCTCGGGGCAACAGCGATGCATCGTCGTGGGCGTGGATTACTTCACCAAATGGGCAGAAGCCGAGCCACTAGCAACAATCACGGAGGGGCAAGTGGAGAAATTCGTCTGGAAAAACATCGTGACTCGGTTTGGCTTACCCGAAGCCATCATCACGGACAACGGATCCTAGTTCACCAGTGCTCGATTCCAGGAGTTCTATGCGAACTACGGAATTCAGTTGAGGTTCAGCTCTGTGGCCCATCCCAGACGAACGGGTTGGCCGAAGTCACTAACCGATCTATTCTAAGCGGACTCAAGAGGAGAGTGTCAACGGCCCAATCAGCTTGGGTGGATGAGCTCCCCAGTATCCTGTGGTCCCTGCGGACCACCCCCAAGACCGCAACCGGAGAATCCCCTTACAGCCTCTCGTTTGGGACCGAGGCTGTCTTGCCCCCCGAGATGGTTTTCCCTACCCGAGGACGGCAAGCTACGACGAACGGGTATCGGCCCAAGGACTGCGAGCCGATCTCGATCTACTCAAGGAGCGACGCGCTAACACACACCTGAAAGACCTCTCCTATAAAAGGGCCATCGCTAGGATCTATAACCGCAGGGTGCGGCCTCGACCAATTAAGCTGGGTGACTTGGTCTTACACAGGGCCGAGGTTAGCGACCCGACCCGAGCACGTGGGAAGTTAGCTCCCAATTAGGAAGGCCCTTATCGGGTGATCGAAGTTGTTAGGGTCGGTACGTACTGACTCGCGATGATGTAGGGTCACGCTTTGCCAATGACTTGGAACTCGCAAAATCTCAAAAGGTTTTTCCCGTAATACGATGAGCTGAGACTTAACAAAAGATAGAGTTATGTTAACGAAAGCTAGTATAACACATCGCATTAGTAATAGGCAAACCACAAGACACACGAGTACGATGAGGATAAAAACAGCCATATTATTTTCAGGAAGCACATTACATTAGTAGTCAACACCCGAACAACAAAAAAAGGAAAAAATATGTACAGAAAAGTCTACATTTATTCCTCTGGAGCGTCGAGGCTGTCATCAAATGGGACTTCCTCCGGCATGTCGACGTCCATATCCTCAGGGAAGGAGTCGAAAGGATCCTCCGCGACCTCCAGGCCGGGGTGGTGCACCTTGAAGCGGGCGAGGGCGATCCGATACCCATATTCGTACGAAACTTGCCCAGTCCGAACAAGGCCAAGCTGAAAGCCCGAGGAATCTTTGTAGTTCTCGATCAGTTTCTTGTCATTCTCCGGCCTCTGACGGATCTCGACGGCAAGGGCCTCGGCAGCCCCCCGCGCTTCAGCGCGCGACTCCTCCAACCGACGGATCAGCTCGACCGACTCCCCCCTTGCCGAACGAGCTTCGACCACAGGCGCCTTCAGATGCATTTGAAGCTCCTTATTCCGCTCCTCGAACGCCTTGAGCTCGGACAGGAGGCGCCTCGCCTCCGCATCTAAATCTGAGGTGCGCTGCTCGGCATTGCGGTCGCTCAGGATGTCGATGACCCGCCCCGCGTCGCGAATGCGGTCCATCAGCGCCGCGGCATAATGAGTGCCCTGCAGACAAACGAGTTAAGACAAGAGCTATCCGAACCAACGGAATGACACTTACCGACAGCAGCGACTTGGCAGACCTGACAAGAAGGACCTCGGAGGGCAGAGTGTACAGGTCCCAAGCTATGTCGGGATGGAGCCCTCCGCGGACAAACCCGGCCACGGAATCCCTGTTGGCCCACACCCGACTGCCTCGGGAAAGGCCTTCCCAGCGGGCTGTCAGCGGGTCGGAGGGCTTGCCTTGAGGAAGGTCAACTATCGCCTGCGCCTGGTAGGGCTCGTCCTCCCCGGCTTGAAGGCGGCAAAGCTCGCGGATGGAGGGCTCTCGAGGGGCCTTCCCCGCCGCCTCTCTACTTGAGCCAGCTTCACCCCGCCTGAGGCTTTTCCCGGTGCGCCCGGCCGGTGTGGCGACGGCCCCCGCCTGAGCCGCAGCTTCCCTAGAGGCCTTTGCCGAGGAAGTCTTCGCCTTCTTCCGAGGACGACCGGCCTCAACATCCACTGGGGCCTCTCTCGAGCCAGCCCTCGCCTCGGCCGACGAACGAGCGGATGGGGCCAACGGGGTCTTACCCCCACGCAGGGCTTGGAGAACCACCATCTCTGCGTAAAAGCACTAACATTGGTCAGCCAACTAGATAATCCCTAAAAGAAACCCTAAAACTACCCCTTAGGGCATACCTCGAGGCATCGGGCTAATACCCGCCTCGACCAACCACTGCTCGGACATACTCCGTATGGCTCTTGAGGCTGGGAGGATTTCTTTAAGCCTCCGGAGCTCTCAGCGCTCCTCATCGTCCAAACCCGGGGCGGTGTTGTCTATCACATGCGCCGCCCATCGAAGCCCGAACCCCTAGTCCTCCGAGCGGCTGACAAAAAAGAAGCGCCCCTTCCATCCCTTATTACTGGAAGAGGCCTCGCTCACTCGGAAGCCTACTCGGGCGGACAGATAGGAGCCCCCCGACCCCTTGGAAAGTCGAAAGAAAGAAAGGAAGAGGGATCGGGTCGGGGTGATGTTGGCATAGTAGCACTCTCCCAAGAACGCCACCAGATAGCGCCAAGAGTTGGGCACCATCTGAGATGGGGAGATACGCCACCATGAGATGCATGAGGTTATGATGGGGTGCAAGGGGAGGCGTAGCCCGGCCTCAAAGGCATCGAGAGTGAGGGCGAAGCCCTTGGGAATCGGATCATACGCCCGTTGGCCGGGATCGGGAGCAAGAAGGACAAATTCCTCTAGGATGCCGTAGAGATCCCAGAGGCGACTGAGGACGACTCACTCACGGTGGAGTCGAGGTCGTGAGGCCACATAAAGGCCTCAAGGGCCCGGGCCGCCTTTTCATCCGACGATGAGTTAGGATTCGACGCAACCGTCGTTTGATCGACTTTAGCCAACGAAGAGGAAGAGGAAGAAGACACCATCCTTACCGACCTTTAGCAAGAGAAGAAGAACAATCGACGCAAATGAAATGATAGAGTCCGAAGCGGCAGAATAGAAACGAGTGAGGAGACCTTCGAGGGGCAAGCCACACAATACTTATAGACAAAGTCCCGCCAAAAAAGTGACCCTTCCTCCACTCAGGCGTGTCGCATCGGGATGACACAACGTCATTCCGCCATAAATGCAACTTGGCAGGGTAACCAACGGGCGCGCTACGCGTGGCAAACAACGGGCTTGAGGCGTCGGTCTTCTCGAAAACTAGCGATTACGAAAAGGTTCGTCTCCTGGACTTCCAAATAGTCCGAAGGCTACCTGGCTACCCGCGCGTCCCACAACACAGCGTAACAGACCCAATCGAAGTAGCTCCTCGGTCGCAGCCGCCTACGTTGTGCTCCTCGGTCTCATGTCGCCCGAGACCACGCCTGCGCGGCCCGCTCACCCGAGTCAAGCTCCTCGGTCGCAGCCGCCTGCGTCGTGCTCCTCGGCCTCATGTCGCCCGAGACCACGCCTACGCGGCCTGTTCGCCCGAGACCACGCCTGCGCAGCCTGCCCGCCCGAGGGGGCTACCACCCCTACGGTCGAGCCCAATTTGACCTACGAGTCATTCTCCGAGGTTCCTCGGCCACTCACTACCCCGCGCCGCTACGGCTCATCCGACCTTCCTCAAATTACCAAGCTCCACGATTCCCATGCCCTGGGCGGCGAACCGACCTTCGCCCGACGGAGATAGTTCTTTAAAACCGAAGCCATGCCTCAGACCCCCCTTATGAGCGACTGACGCATAGCTTCCGTTGGGGGGGGGGGGGGGAGTATGATGAGGATGATAATTATGATAAGACCTACGTGACATCAACTGACACCCCACGTCTCTGTCGGGCTGACAACGCCTGGCCCACACGGGCCGCAACGCCAACCGAGGCCCATTAACGATCGCTCAGGTTCGATCCCTCACGCCACGCCAACAGCCATGTCAGACGTCATCAGATGGTACGATCCTACCCCCAACGAGCAGGCACGTCAGGTGACACTAAACTCCCATATAAATACCCTTGCGCTCTGGGCGCCAGAAAGAAAAGGAGGGAGGACACCAACATAGATGAAAAACCCCCTGTGACTATTCACTGACTTAACCATCGGAGGGGTCGGGTCGGGCATCTCGACCCGACCTATGTGTAGGGACGAAGACGAGGCGACCCTCTCCGAACGCGTTATCTAGGAGTCCCCTCCAGAAGGAAACGACGACCTACTTCCACGACCGAACCGACCCGAGTCGGCAACCTCCGCAGTCCCGAGGAACCCCCCCCCCCCCCGAGAGATCCCCCGTCATCCGGACCCGAACCGAGCCGCGTCGGCCCCGAGGCCACGGCTTAAAGTTGTTTACACCAACAAAGCTAAACTTATAATGATCCTAATAGATTAATTATATAATTTAATTAATAATTGATTTTCACTATGCACTAAAAAATTTAAAGATAATTTGATATGAACAACCCATAGCTTAATAAGCACCATGACGATACATGCTAATCAAAACTTATCATAAATAAATATTTTTAAATAAGTTTTTTTTATATATTTAACACATACTTTCAAAATATATATAATATTAAATATTTTCTTCATTCTTATAAAGTTTACATAACACTATATATACTTTTCAAAACAAGATATAGTATATTTTCATAATAAAAATAAAAATATAACTATTGTCACATAACAAAATATAAAACATTGACCATTCATATAACTATTACTAAGTTCATAAACATAAATATATCTAAACACAAGTCAATAGTATTAATAACTATGATCTTGTTTTTATCTTTGTGACAAGGTCCAAAATCATCCCATTATATAGATAATACATATCTCCTTGTATCATAGCTCAGATGAAATTAATTTTTAAACAAATATCAAAATATAACCTAATTAATATTAAACAATTGTTATATTAAAAAACAAATATATACTTTTTTTTTACAAAATTGTGTATTTTAGTAAATCTTTTTACATATTATTTTAAAAACGATACATCATTTCAAAATTAGAAATATTAATATATTATTCAATAAATTTCTAATATAATGATTAAACAGATATTTTTACCATACAACAGATATTTCCTTTCCTTATTCTTCAGATATCATCATTTTCATCCTTTTTCTTTTTTCATAATATAAAAATATAATTAACTAAGAATATTATGGTTCACCAATCTATAATCTAAATATAAATATATTTAATAAAAATATAAGAGAATTCATTTTCCCTTTGATATCAAAACGAGTCCTTAACCCATTTTCCCTAATTTTCTTTCTTTTCCCTCTTTCTTCTTTCTCTTCTCTGCATACCGAAATCATTTCCTCTTTCACCTCGATCGTTTCTTCTTCTTTCTCTTCTTCCTTTCTTTCTTTCTTCCCTTTCTTCTCTCCTCTGTTCTCACAGCCGAAGCCTTCTCCTTCTCTCTTCCTTCTCTTTCTCCCTCTCCCTTTTCCATCTGCTTCTGTTCTTCCTCTCCTCACTCTTCTTCTCCGATTCCATCTCTCTCTCCCACAGAGCCTCACCTTTGTCGGTGAGAGAGGCGGTTCCAGGAAGAGCGAGTCGAGGGGCGGTTCAGCCTTTTCTTTGATGGTGCATTCCACAAGAAAACGTGGCGCTGAATAGAAGGTCAATGGTCGTGGCCCTTTAGTGTTTCCTGAATTCTGTCTGTATCCAGAGCGGTGAGCAGTAGCACCGCTTGATGACTCGAACGTATTAATGCACAGCCAAAGCCTTAATTCTCGTCCACAACCGGATCGGGTCACCGGATTTCAACACCCGTCTCCATCCACGGTCTGAACGGTCAGGATAACCCGATCCCTAAACCCGTCGACATCCTGTTAGAACGCGTTCGTCCACCTGTCGCGGGTGGTGATGTGTTCCAAGCCCGACCTTAACCACAACCTCCGCCACTCCGCCACTGCGCTCCCTCTAAAGCCCTAATAAAGGGATCTCACCAAATGATGCTGAGATCGGTTCACCTCTCTTACGGATTTGGTGTCTCGCCCTTGCTCCGATGCAATCCCCGCTTCTGTAGCCTCGCGTCGCTCCCCACTATCGCCTCTCTCTCCCAGTCCAGTATTTCTGCCTCTCCTTGGAGATCGCCGCTTTGCGTGCCTTGTCCCCCTTCGCACGCTGTTTTCAGAGCCTTTTGGATGTCTTCCGGTGGTCCGGACACGAGGCCCGATGTGGTTGCCGCCACCGGGCCTGCTGCGGCGCCGTCTATGGTGGGTTTCAGGAGAATTTCTTTTTATTTGATGGGAAGTTAGGTTTTGTATTTATTTTCTTTGTCAATAGTAATAGGCAATCCCTATATTTCAAGGATTGCACTTTTCTTTTCTCCAATAATAGATTGGTGTAATTCGTATCTTCCTTTATGCTAATCTTTAACGACTGCATTAATATTAAAACCTATGCTAAAGCTACAAATGACTGTCGTAGTTATTGCTACAAGTAGGTAATAAAAGGAACAAAAGAGATTGAATTTAAATGGGAACATTGTGGGGGAGTTTGTTTGACTGGTATCCCTCAAGTAAAAAATTAGGCAGTTTTGCAGATCTTGTTGTAATTTGGTACTTGGGTACTTTTTAATCATTTACCATTTGAACGTTGCAGTTTCAAAAACCCAAAATCTGCTTTTGTCATTCTTGTGGAAATCCAACTAAGCATGTTATACCAGATGGAGAAGAGAAGATAAGAGCAGTTTGCACGGTGTGTGGGAAAATTCACTATGAGAATCCCAAAATGGTATGACCAATGACCCGTGTGATTTAATATTCGTGTTCCTGCTTTATATATCACTGGATTTTTTATTTAAAATGTTTGACTGAACATGAAGAACTTCTTGTGTTTCTCTTTTAATTACGTACATGATGTTTTTCTTTATCATCATCTTTCTCAGCCATTAATTATACTGTATCTTTTCATCTATCCTCATTGATGGATGACATAGTTCTACTTTTTGTTAGTGAGACATGGACTTTAGCTTCCTTTCTCCCAAAAAGCTTAAAAAAGGGATTTACACATTGGTTAGTCCTAAAGTCAAACTAAAGCAAGTAGAAGTTGATGCAACATGCTACAGGGCCTATCCAACAGTCGGGTTATTTCCTCTGAACCTTGCCCTAACCTAAACATGCTAACCCAACAGCCACTACTAGAGCAAACTTGACGGCAGCACTTTTTGAAGCTTGGAATTTGTGCCTTGTTAACCTTTGATTCTCCTCCTCTCTCTGAGCTCTTCAATCATTTGCTCACTGGGGCTATGGGTTATAGGGTGTATAGGAAAATTCTCTCCGCTCAAGCTTGATCCCTAACCTACCGCTCCATGGGGTTGAAACAGGTTGAAAGTATGGCATCGACAAATGAACAACGGATTGAGAAACCATATATAGAGCCTAAGGAGGAAGGCAAGCAAGTCGGTACAGATAGTAGAGATTGAAGAGCCGGCACTGGAGAAAGCTCCGTAGAGAAAAGGGATGATATTACGGCTGGAACCAAACCTCCCAAGACTGACTGATGGTCTTTACTATTAAAAAAAAAAAAAAAAACAGAAAGGTCAAGGCTCCGGCCTACCCTCTTTGATCCATCATGCTCTTTCTTTGGCATGAGTGGAAAGCGTGGCGAGTAACCGGATGCATCGGGAGGAAAGCAACAGAGGACTCTAGAAATAGCGCTTTTTGGCAGGTCTGACTATTCTGGCTTTGGCTAGAGGACTGTTGGGTTCACCTTATTTACTATCACCTTTAGCTACATTGTTCTTTGCACTTTCTCCCTTCCCTAAGAGATTGCTTACAAAGGACTGACAAACGGAACAGAAGAAGAATTAGAAGAAAGCCTCCGACCATCCCTTCCTCATAGGAATTGCTGCCAATAGAACTTTAAAAGCCAGTAGTTGGTGGCTAATTCTTTTGCTTTTCTCATGTACTAGAGAGCATCCTCCAAAAGTACCCCATTCTGCTCATTGCAGACTACCAGAGCCCCTTAGACACGCTAGGAAGAGAAATCTTCATTGTTTGTTCAGACATATTCTAGGATGGATTGCCAGTAAGAAAGTATCTATTAGCATGAGGTTTGTCAAGGGAGAATCTCAATAGAAAAGAATTAGACCACATGAATGAAGTAACCTGTTCATGCGGGAAATGCTAACCATGATCTCTGCCCGGAGATGGAAGGTAAGTAAATAAACTATATAGGTTTGTGGAATTTACTGACTGTAGAGGACTCAAATCTCCTTGAGAGAGTAAGATTTTTTGCATCTAGAACTAATTTGTTGTCTGTCAAATATGCATCAAGGACTAACTTATACATCCTATGTGATGTGATTTATTTGTTTTGACAATAATTTCATTCTTGGAAAACCTATGGATGATGTTACAGTCTTGACTTTATACATGAGGATCATTTTGATACTTTTGAATTCTAGACTACACAGTTGAGTTTATATCTTAAGCTAACAATGTCAGGGAGCCATCTCTAATGACATTTATATACTAAAATGGGTGGAACTATGATTGGCAAGTGGATTGACTCTGGTGCTTACAGATATGCGCTTTAAACAAAGCCTAGTTAGAGTGTAACCTTCCTCGTTGACAATGAGTTCCCTTTACATCTGTGGATGTCGTTCAAACTTGATTGCTTGGAAAGTCGAGTTAGAACTCACTTCTGGATGGGTTCTGACTTCAAAATTGTGCTTTGTATATCCTCCATGATGAAGAACGTGATGTTAGCTTTTCTTTTCAACAAAGTTGGCTTCAAATAAACTGATAATGGTGAAGATTTATGCTCGTTTGAGAACCTTTAAGTCGATCACCGAGAATAAGAAAGCAGTACTAGTTCTATTTACACTTTTTCTTGTTTGAGCTTTTTGTATGCTTATTTGTGTTGTATTGCTAACACATATATTACTATATAAGTGTTTCAAAATTAATCCCAAGGTTGAAAAATTATTCGAGTAAGTGAGAACTTGGAAATATTACTATAAGGCATGATTATTTTATTAAAGAAGTATATGATATTTTGAAGTTATGCAACCAATACTTATGAACTTGAAGAAACTTAAATCACGAAGAATTTAAAATTGCTTATAAATATAAGCTATTTGATTAATCAGATTAAAATATTTGCAAGAATAAAGAAGAGAGGGCTTACTTATGAACATATTGGATTCAGTTCTTTTGTTAAATTCTCTCCATAAGGCTGTGCATCTATCCTCTCCTACCTTTAATAATGTGTTTGAAATTTCTAAACTGCAACTTATGTGTCTGGTCAAGAGGATCTGGCCCATCTTTTCCTATTTGCAATTTTGTTCTGGTGTATTTTTCTTTGAATTGCTCCAGACCATTGGATGAATGGAGCTTGATTAGGTGAATATGGCTCCTCTTCCCCTGAGAACCATGTCAATCTTTGTTTGATTGCCATGGGCTTTTGGCACCTTTGGCAGAATTACATGGGGAATTTCAAGGAGATTCCAACCTCTTGGTTACAGTAGCTTGGGACAGGCTGTTTGTGTTGCTGGAGTATTCTTCTTCCTCATCCATTTTCTAGGAATGTTCTAGCCTTTCTTCATTATGGATTGCCCATTCGTTGCAATTTGCTTAAGCTCACTGTGATGACTAGAGTTGGTCTCTAAGAGGCGTGGATATGGACACAGGAAAGGGAGACCACATGATATAGACACACCAACAAGGCAAACTTTGAAAGGGTAGGAAATGCATACGGCAACGACATGACAGCTAAGATGGTATCTTTGATTATTTTATTATTATCTCAGTATGATGTAATTTTTAATAATTAATAATGTTTGTTCTCAACATTAAAGCCAAAATCATTGTGATGATAACAGTCTATATCTCAATGCCTTTATTTGTACAAGTGTCTGATGTTTAAAAAATATTTAATAACTTATGAAACACTTATCTAACATCGATAAAGGAAAACTGGGATAATGTTGTGTTCTCCAGGGATATGCTTGCAGAACTTTATTATATAGGTGAGGATAGAATGACCTGCTAACCTGACCTATCTATCTATCTATCTATCTATAGACCAGCAGGCAACACGGTGGCAACCACATAGCAGCATTGAGGCAGTGGCATGGCAGCAAGAATGGTGTGTCATGACGGCAGGATAGATTAGTTCTTCTTGGTGTGTCATGATGGCAGGATAGATTAGTTCTCCTTCCTTCTCTTCTTCTTCCTTCATCTTCCACCTCATTTACTCTTTGTTCCTCTTCTCCTTCCTCTGCTGCTTCCTTCGCATGTCGATCTATTACCGAACAGGGTATGTATTATTGGCAGTGTCCCTCCTCTGGCAAGAACCACTGGACATGGGAGGCCATACTGGGCTTCATACTGAGCGTGACTCTTAAATTATATATATATATTTCTATATTTTTTGGATTTTAGCCACTGGACATGAAGCTACTCTATCTGATATGTCTGTTGCAGTTTCTATATATTAAACTTCAGTTGTTTATTTCTCTTTGTTTTAGAAATTTGTCTCAGTTTTCTATTCATTTTGATAATAGATGTTGCATTATGATATTGATCTTGACTTATTTGTTCACTCTGGTGATTGAGTTTTCCAGGTAGTTGGTTGCCTGGTGGAGCATAATGACAAGGTTCTGCTTTGTAAACGGAAAATTGAGCCATCTTATGGTCTTTGGTGCTTATCTTATCCTTTCCTTTCATTTGATTAAATACTTATCATCTACTCTTTTGCTTGTTATTGCTAATTTCTTTGATGTAAGAAACTGAAACATGCACAGTACTTCTCATACCAATTTGATGCAAGCATGGGTGGAATAGGTAGAACAAAAAGAGGGAAGAACTAGCGGCTGTGGTAGGGAAGATAAGATGTGGAAAGGAATTTCAAAGGATAACGGAAGAAGTTAAAAATGGCATAGCTATGAATCTTAAAATTTTTATGAAAATATCATAACACGGTACCTTATCCACATTCAACGGGATTTCATTAAGTTTTTAGATTTGTTCCCAGAAGAAGTTAAAAATGGCATAGCTATGAATCTTAATTTTTTTATGAAAATATCATAACACAGTACCTTATCCACATTCAACGGGATTTCATTAAGTTGTTAGATTTGTTCCCATTTTAATCTGTTTGTTCTGGATACCAACCAACTGGTTACCTGTACTACAAACACCATCTCGAAAGTTAGATTTGTTCCCATTTTAATCTGTTTGTTCTGGATATTGACCAACTGGTTACCTGCACTACTAACACCATCTCAAAAGTTTTGAATTTTGTAGGCTCGACCTAAACCTAATTAAACTCAGTTTTGAATTTTGGGCTCAAATCAGTATTTACCACTCTCTTCTGTTGCACAACATGATATCCTCATGATGATCTGTTGTTGGTAAGAGGATCTTGCAGGTATTAGATCTGATCATGGAAATCAATTCTTGGTATTCTTGCAATCTGTTTTAGGCAAAAGAAAAAACATATCGATCAGACAATCTCAGCAATCTTTGATGTAGAATCAACAGTAGTTGCAATATGCAACAACTTCGATGCATCAACTTCAACATCAATTGAACATAAGAGGTCAATTGTAGGCTTTGATGAAGGGATTAGTGGTTTTGCAACTGAGGAAAGATCTTAATCCTTAATCGTAAATTCATTAATTGTTGTAAAATCAACAGCTGGTAGACAACATTTGCATCTTTTGGTGCCTCAATAGTTTGTCCATTAAACACGATCATAGTAGACTCAACAGTTCGTGGTTCTGTATGGTTTGTTTTTAGAACTGTTAGCAAATGTAGAAGTTAGAGGACCTTTTGGTCTGTTGTGGCAGGTGGTGTAGATTCTATCATTATTTTTTCTGCTTCAATTTTCCACTCTTCATGGTTTGATTCTATCATTGTTTGATTTTCCTCACATCTTCATTACTTAAGTTTTGCCAAAGCTCTGTCACTCAAATTAAACCTAAAAAAAACATAAAAATAATTATAGAAAATGTCAAAAAAATTATAAATTTAAACTTTCACTATTTCATAATTTATTTCTTTGTAAATATAGTTGTTCAAGTTAGTTGGATTTAATCTTGAATTTGGAAGCCCATGTTTGCTTTTCGTCTCCCCAAGCTTCCCATTTGGCCTGTACTGTGTATGAGATTTGATTTTGATGGAAAGTGGTCTAAATGTTGAACCATTAAACCTGCAGGACACTTCCAGCTGGTTTCTTGGAGATTGGGGAGTCTGCTGCAGACGGGGCAGCTAGAGAAACTCTGGAAGAAGCATGTGCTGAAGTTGAAATTATTTCACCATTTGCACAGTTAGATATTCCTCTCATTGGCCAAGTGAGATAACTTACTTCTGTTGATAATTATTTGGACAAAATATTCAGTGGTCTTGGTAATGAAGAACTATTTCTAATCTCATATCCAGTACAGAGTTACATCATATTCCGAGCAAGATTGAAGACACCTCATTTTTCACCGGGCCCTGAGTCACTCGAATGTGCTCTTTTTGCTTTGGATGACATACCATTTGATTCCCTAGCATTTTCATCAATCATTGTTACCTTGAGAATGGTAAGTTTTGCAGTTCCTCTTTCTTGACTTGCCATCTTGTTTTAGCCAAGTTTTCTAAGCTTATGGTAGGATTTAGTGTTGGGTACACTGATAGTATTAGTGTTAACCTAGGTTGGGATCAAATAGTTTATGATCAGTGCTTTCATTGGTCATTCTTGACTCTTGTTCTCTGGTTGCAGTACATTGAAGATATTAATTCTGGAAACCTCAACTTTCACTATTGCACCATAAATAAGAGGTAAGTAATGGGTATTACTTCTTCTTGTTTATCCTAATTTTCTATGGCTCCCTTCATCTAAGAAACAGTATGGAAAATAATAGTGACTGGGAACATATTGTCTTTTGCTTTAGTTGTACATAACAGTTCTAAATCTATTTCAAATTCAACCTTAGTTCTTCAGATCATTTCTTGCATTGGTGCTTCCTAGAACTTTAGGATCATTCTTTCATTTTAATCACCGATTTCCTTGAATATCTTGTGTTGCAGACCAGGTGCAAGCCCATCTGATCCACGCGGTTTCAATGTAGATTACCATTTGCGGTCATAGGATGGTGAAGGCATTTGTGGACTTATGAGACATTGGTCATTGTGATTTCCATGGAAAAACGATGCTGATATTTTGGTTGGGGAATTTACCGCTAGCCAATCCAGACCAGATCGTTGTTCCGTGGCTTCATGTGATGATATGAAACTGTGCAATGTATTTTGTGCTTTTAGATTTGGAAAAGATTAGTTCTACAGCTGAAGTGTTCATCTTTCTGGTAACTCATGTTTATGTTGTGTTACCCTGTGATGTTACATTGGATTTTATATCTAGAGATCTATTATATTTCTTTTTTATATTTTTTCCATTGAAATCACATATTTCTTCTTATATTATTTTATTAGATCAACGAAAATGACAGAGGGGAGAAACAGCGCCAAACGTTTGAGTGATAGATTAATGAGGCATCTCATTCGATCTCGGACTATAATTCGCATCTTATGGGTGAATTTTCAGAAAAAAAATTTATCATTCAAATTTTTTGTAAAGTACCTAGAATGATTAATTTATTTAT
Organism: Musa acuminata AAA Group; assembly: GCF_036884655.1. Classification (NCBI taxonomy): domain Eukaryota; kingdom Viridiplantae; phylum Streptophyta; class Magnoliopsida; order Zingiberales; family Musaceae; genus Musa; species Musa acuminata. Next base: position 6,001,568 of record NC_088359.1, read on the forward strand.
ATCTTCGTCAAATCTATGATTAATGTACCTCTTTTCTCCCCAATTTTTTGTAAAGTATCTCTTTCTTCTTACACATAAGAAAGGGTTTGACGAGGGCTAGGGGCACAGATATCTATGGCTACGGAAAAGTATGGACGAGAGCAATAAACAAGCAATATAGGAGAAGACGAGTAACAAGGATTAAGGGTAAAATGATTATTTTTTAAAAAATAATTTATAAATTTTTTTCAAAATTGAGATGGATAATTTTTAAAAGATAATTTTTTCTTGAGAATTCACCCTTATAATATCCTACCAATTAAATTAAGCACAAATTATATTATCTTCATTGAAGCTTAAATCAGTCCTTTGAGACATGGACGATTAGACACGTCATATCTCGATAATTATTTATTAGCTAAAAATCTGAAATTTTATATTCTCAATCAGTGAGTTATTTTATGGTTATTTTTCTTATTGCGGTTGACCTAAAATTGCGACATTTAAAGCAAGTGGACAAGTCTTGTACGGCGGGCCGCCTCCGCCCTCCGCAAACTCAGGGACCGCCACGATCTAATAATAATCGTCCGTTGGAGGGTGTCTCGAAACAACGCTCGAGAGATCTTCCATTCTTTCTCCGCTCCTCTTTATGCTGATCCATAGTCAATCGTCGCACCCTCCTTCCGCTGGACTGGAATCTAGGGTTTCTGCTCTACGGAATTAGTTAGGTATCCAGATCCAGATGGAAGAGCAGCAGGCGGCTCCTCGCGATCCTAGCACGGGGGAGACGGCCCCCAGGTTGCCTCCCCGCCGGAGCTCCTCCTTCGGGCACCGGATCCCCGACCAGCCGCCGTGGGCCGGCGACTACGGCTTCGTGGGTGGTGATCGCAGGCTGGCCTTCTCGCGCCAACCGTCTTTCCGACAACCTGAGCCCCACTCGCCGTTTCCGCCTCAGAGGACTCAGTCCCTCAGGGCGAATCTCTCCCGGAGCGATTCCTTCATCAGTATCCCCTCGTCTGGGAGCGATGAGTACGGGATGGGGTATGGCAAATCCGCCATGAACGGCGGCCGAGATAGTCGGAACCTCTCGCTGCTTCACTGGATGGTATCGGTGGTTCAAGCCATAAGTTCGGGTAATCGGCCGATGAAGCGGTTGGCTTTGATGATCTCGCTCAACGTGGCTTATTCTACAGCGGAGTTGTTGATTGGCATTTTCACCGGGCGCGTAGGTCAGACCATGTCGTTATGCGCTTCCTTATTCCCTCTCTTGCTCGGATTGAATACTTCATAGTTCTATGTTACTTGATTATGATCTACTTCCGTGGATATGGATATTTGCTATGCTATGAGTACTTTAGTTGCAATGCTTTTCAACATTAGAAATGCTAGTCTTTATGAGCATTACATTTACAAACCAAATAACAATATCTATGGGCATTATATTTACATATGTTCTTCGAGTACTTTATTTTTTCTCCAAATCTGCCATTCTGTACGATTTTGTGAATCCTGTTGATAATCTTTCCAGTATTCTAACCACTTTGTGAATAGAGTTTACTGATGATGTACCAAATGTTTGTCGCATGGTCAATAATATAAAAGTGGTCATACTGCACATTAGATTGTGTTATTCTGCTAAATTCCCTGACACTTGCTCTTGCAGGTTTGGTATCGGATGCATTTCATCTTACCTTTGGTTGTGGCCTTTTAACGTTTTCATTGTTTGCAATGGCTGCTTCTAGGAAGAAGCCTGATGGTGTATATACCTATGGGTTAGTTTCTATCTCTACAGCTTCTACAGCATTTCTTGTAACGTGGAATAGTTGTAGTCATTGTGAACAAAATTTCTCTATATTTCCCTTTATAATGGAGTGTCATTAATGCATCATTTTATGTCGTTCCTCTGAAGAAAGTTTTAATTCTTAAAAGGAACATATTAATTCACGTTTAAAGACAAAGATTTTGACTTTTGGGGTTTTTCTTTTTTTAGGTACAAAAGATTGGAAGTACTATCAGCTTTTACAAATGCTGTAAGTTTTTTCTTTACTCTTTCTGGATGTGATAGATTATAGACAATAATGATTTGTTTCTCTGCCTTTTTATCAAGTTAAAGTTGTTATTCTTCCTTCCAAGTTGATCAGATAGGATCTAGCCTCTTGTTGATTACAAGTGGGTTGGCCTTAGCAATACTTTTAGAAGTATATTGCCTGTATTTAGATAGCCTAGTGCTTGTAACTCTTATGACATGATGATATAAGGTGGGTCTTACTAAATGGTGCATGGTTACGGTTCTGCTATATGCTCTAAAATAAATTTTAGTGTACAAATTGAATGGTTTTGATTTGGTTTTTTTGTATATTTGTTTGGGTAGAGTGGGAAAAGAAGTTATATGACAAACAATCTCCTTTGTTCTTCTTGTTATTGTTTATTATTAAACAGTGTTGTGCTTTTAATGAAACACAAGTTTGACTACAAAATAATTGTGTTCTTTTAAGAAGCATCCAACTGCTTCAGATCTATACCTCATTAGCCAATCTTTCAGACTTCTGTGAACATAATGTTGTTATAGTTGGGCAAATTTTAATATTATGTTTGATAGTAGTCCTTTTTAAATTGTTCCATTGTCTTGTTAGTACTTAGTACTAATTACATATATCCTTTTTTTCATATGATCTGGGACTAACATATCAGACTGCTGCTTTTGTTGCCTGTGTAGACAGCTGTTTCTATTGTTTATGTCATTCTCCATAGCAGTTGAAGCACTACATGCATTTATTCAAGATGAATCTGAGCACAAGTAAGTCATTATTTTATTTAAGATGCTTCCATCAGCATTTTCGTTTATGTAATTGGTAGTGATGATTCTATTATGTGTAATGTTGCAAACTTGGTTACAACCTTTGCAGTTTGTCATATCTGCTCTGTTGTGCCATTTGTTCCATGGTTGTCAGTTCAGAATCAGACTGGTTATCAACTGGCCAAGCCTGGAGTCAACATAAGTTTAAAAATGATAATATATTTAAGTATATGTATGACAAAGGGGATCTTTTACTTTTTCCCTTTCTTGCTTTCTTTTTTTATATACCTTTTCTTTTCTTTTTTTCCTCCTCTGCATACCATGGGCAGTGTTGAATGTAGATGAGGCAATTAAATTAGGGGCAATAAACTGGTAAGATGGGCTAGACCAGTTTTGTAAAGGCTACTTGTGAGTTTAATTGCATGCTTGATCCTATAACAAAAGCAAACTAGACAAAGTTATAGTTCTCATTCTGACCAGCTGCTCCAGTCTAGTTCTGATAGCTATGGTTTGTTTTATTACTGGACTCTTGTACAACTGGGACCTTGCAGATGTTACAGCCCAACACGTTCCAGTCATTTCCTTTGCCATTTGAGTAGGTTTCTTGTACACCAAACAGTGTGGTCAAATTAGTTGATAATGCAATGCATGAGGTTCTCACAATTGCAGTGTCTAGGTGGACTGATGTGTGCGCTGTCTTAATCACATGTTTGGAGAGATTGCTTGAATTAGATGCCTACATTTCTAGGTTGTGACAGAGTAGGTTTATTAAGCATTCTCTCGATATCGTTCCATAACTAGCATATAATCAGACAAAAGTCCAAACTGAACTTTGCTGTAGTTAGCATAGGTATCCTGTTAACTGTTACAATGCCTTGAAACCATCATTTAAGCCCCTCTTTTTTGTAGAGGGTGTAGAGGAATTGCTTTGGTGCCTCTATTGATGCCATCCCTTTTCTAATACTTATGCCTCTGTTTCCTTGCAAATCCTTGCTTGGAATTGTCGCGAGGCCTTGGCTAATAATGCTGCATACTTAAGAGATGAAAAGCAGGCAATGTCTGTGCAACATTGTGAAAACATTGCATTGTAAGAAAGCACGTCAGTGCATGGTTCTTTGAATCAAACGTACAGTGCTTTGAGAGCCTTAGTGTAGGTTCCGTTGGTCTCTAATGTTTTCTGACTTACTTTTTTTCTTTATTAGTAGGTTCTATTTAAGTTCTAATATTGTTTCTGACTTATTTTTTTACTCTATGATTAGGCACTACCTAATTGTTTCAGCTGTGACCAATCTTTTGGTGAACATACTAGGAGTTTGGTTCTTTCGGAGCTACGCTCGTGTTAATATTGGTATATTCCTATGCTATGTTTGCTATCATGTCTTACTGTTGCATTACTTTTATTGTAGAGTAGTAATTGTTTGAGATTCAACCACCTTTGTGCAGTTTACAGGAAAGCTGAAGATATGAACTATCACTCGGTCTGCTTACATGTTCTTGCAGATTCTATTCGGAGGTTTAGATCTAACTAAAATCGATAGTTTCTGTTCTTTAAACGAGGTTCTAATTCATATTCTTATACTTCCTTACCAGTGCAGGTCTGATCCTGGCATCCTGGTTTCTTAGTTTAGGGTAAGAATTGTGCATTAAGCAAAGTTGTCTTTCTTCCTTCCATATTTCTCATTATAAAAGATGGTTAAATCCACTCTATTCTCATTTTCATTTGCAGGGTTGAGAATGCAGAGGTTTTATGCTTGGGGCTTGTTTCAGTTGCAATATTCATGGTTGTTATGCCACTCTTTAGAGCTTCAGGCAATATATTGCTCCAGATGGCTCCTGCAAGTATACCTTCTTCTGCCTTTAGCAAATGCTGGAGACAGGTATGCTCATGTCCTCCAGTATATCTCTTTCTTAGGCTTTTCACAGTTTATTCCTTAGATTTGCTTAATCCAACCTTTGGTAGATAACTTCTCTTGAGGATGTTTCTGAAGTCTCGGAAGCTCGATTCTGGGAACTGGTACCAGGTCATTGCATTGGATCTCTCTCAGTTCAGGTATATGTTATAAAATGCTACTGAAGAGGACTATCAGCCCTGATGACAGAATACTTATCTCAACATTTTCTAGATTGCCAGTCATAAATTCTTTTTTCATTTGTTTAAATTCCAGCAATGGTGAAAAAATGGTCAATTATCATGCTTGGGCAAAGATGCTTCCCTTGCCAAGTTGTTTTACCATGTCGTGCTAGTGAAGGCCTTGATAAAATGCATTTGGTTGTGCTCATGTTTGGGTGCCTTATTTTGGCACAGCTTTTCATTGGACCACACATGCTGTAAATTTAGTTATAAGACAGACTGGTAAGAGGCTAGCCTCGAGGAGATGACCATGCAAGGTGATGTAGTTAATGGAGTTAGTAGGTACCAGGCGATGCAGTTAATGGAGTTGGGACACCCTGCATGCATAGCTTTTATCCAGATTGAAAGGGCTTTTGGCCTATATAATGCATACGACTGTCATCACATTTAACAATGTGGTATCTTTTTATAATTGGACAATCCAATAATTGTTTTGATATTTTCTCTAGGTTAAGAGAGGAGCAGAGGACCTTCCAATCCTGCGCTACGTGCATGGATTATATCATGACCTGGGCATACAGGATTTGACTGTTCAAGTGGAGCATTTGTAAGTTGACTTGGAATAGAGTATTTTTGTTTCTTCTTTGCCTGGGGCTGTGAACAATAATGTCATGTGTTAAAATTTTTGTGGTTTTGATTTGGATTTTATACATCAATTCTTGGTAGGTGTTTCATGATTATAATGTCATAGACTGAAGATGTACTGGGATGAATCTTGCCTTTGTGTTTTAAGTCATTCTAATAGCTGCTGGTCCACTGGATTTATTCCTATACTTTTTATGTTTTGCTGCAGTCGTCGACAAAGGATGACATAAAACATGCTCCTTAACATTAGAACAATTTGTGCATTCTTTCTGCATTTGGTATGATGAAATATGTCCTGTTGTTTCCAGAAATTTCATAATGACAATACGATTTGGATTATTATAACCACAAGAATCGCCGAACCCTATTTCAATTATAATTCATTGCCAACCATAAACAATTCCCCGCTCAAAACAGACCATTTAATTTTTGCCTCTTCCATGGAGAATGGCGTAGATACAATCCTTACCACAAAGATTGCTATTAATTTAAAGAACAAAGAGCAAGTTCTACACTTCGTGACCATCATTTTTTTCTGTATTCTTTCACATAAAAAGAGTCAGCTTCTTACGATTACATGAATTTCAATAATCTTTTTATCGGGATCAACCAAAATGTTCGTTATGCATGTCCAAAACCTTGTCGAATCACTCAATTATTTTATTATGGGTCTCCAAGTCTTGATCTCCGTTTGCAATGTTGCCAATTTGAATTGAGTTCTTCTTTTGTCTTTCTGTATAATCTTTAAATATTTTCAGCCGATGGATGATTATGCACCCTTCCATTTCACTTAATAAAATGAGCAAATTATTTTATATATTCAGATTTTTTTAATTCAAATAAGTTGAATTACCTATCATGATTAGAAGTAATTAACCCTGGAAGGTGTACATGATCATAAAATATAGAGGAATTCATGTGCTACTAGAAATAAACAAATTTTAATAAGAAATATACTATTTCCAAAATGTAAAACCCTTTTGGTGCAGTAAAATTAGACATAACTCTGGGCAGTGCCAAAATCGTGGTTTTCTTTCAAGTCACTCCCAACCAAAACGCGATCCGTTGGATCACGCCGTACTCACGTGCGCAAAAAGACCTAACACGTCAGCGATCCGAGCCGAAGCAGCCCAACGCATCTGAGCCGTTAACTTTCAATTCAATGGCCATTTGCTACTCCCCATCCTTCCAAACCCCGACTCCCTCGCGATCCCAAATTCTAATACCCAAATCCCGCCGTTTCCCTCCCCCGGCCAAATCCCTAATTCCCCCTGTATAAATATCGGCCCCTCCCTTCCTGCCTCTATCGTCTCAAATTCTTCCCTTCCTCCTCCATTTTTGCGCTTTTGATTCTTCTCTTACCTCTTCGCTGGGTCGATCGTTGCGATGTCTGGCCGCGGCAAGGGAGGCAAGGGGCTTGGCAAGGGCGGCGCGAAGCGCCACCGCAAGGTCCTCCGCGACAACATCCAGGGCATCACTAAGCCGGCGATCCGGCGTCTCGCCCGCCGTGGCGGCGTGAAGCGTATCTCCGGCCTCATCTACGAGGAGACCCGCGGTGTCCTCAAAATTTTCCTCGAGAACGTCATACGCGACGCCGTCACCTACACCGAGCACGCCCGCCGCAAGACCGTCACCGCCATGGACGTCGTCTACGCCCTCAAGCGCCAGGGCCGCACCCTGTACGGCTTCGGAGGCTAAGCTCGTCTCATGCCGATGCCGCTTGTTCTAAGGGTCTCTTTCGGCTCGTTCTGACCGAACATCTAATTGGGATGTGAAAACTGTGAGCTTTTGGATTCGGTAATTGGAACTTTCAACTTTGTGAGCTTTCTGTCCACCGCTTACTTTTAGAGTGATTAAGGAATAGAGGAATCGATGCCTTGTGAGTTTCTTCTTATAGTCCGTCGTGAGAGAATAATTGCTTGTGAATCCACGTGTTCATGATAAAGATAAAGAAAGATTCATCGGATGGTGTACGACGTGGCGTTACGAAAACAAATGATGATTTATAAGGTGTGTATTCGTGCGTTCACGTCGAGGAGACAAATGACGATCACAAGATGTGATGTGAGGTTGATAAAAAAGGGAAAACACGTAGTCCACAAGTTTCGAGCCCCTGTTGGCTCTCGGTTTAACGGCCACGTGGAGGATGGTACACCATTCGATTCATCACCGCATGTGTCCTGAAGTCGTCGGCTTGACTCTTCAAATGGAGGTTATTAACTAACAGTCACTCCCGCCCCCCAACTCCCCTTCGCGCCAAAGAAACAAAAGAACCATGACATGTGTGTCAAACCCATTATCCTCTCCCGTGCCTCATCTCCTCCCGTCCCAATCCAAAGACTTGAGGAGAACGGTGAGGCCAAATCTCCCCCAAACCCTTCTCTCTTCTCCTCCATTCATTGACATGAATCCGTCCAAAAACCTTAGCCTCAGATCGATGATGGCGTTTTTGAGCCATAAATCTCTTCTCCGTCATCGACTTCTGCCCGGTCTCCAATCATCAGTGCAGTCGCAGGCTTCTTTGCTTCTTTCCTCGCTGCTGCTACCATGGCGGATGGCTCCCAGGGCAAAGACCCCAACGCGCAGCTCCTCCAGGAGCTCGACGCGCTTAGCCACTCCCTCTACCAATCGCACACCGCCCGCCGCACCGCCTCCCTTGTCCTGCCCCGCTCCTCCGCTCCTGCCCCTGGTACCGGCGCCGGCGGCGATGGCGCAGCGGCAGAAAGCCGCCCCCGCTCCCGCCGCATGTCCATGTCTCCCTGGCGCTCCCGTCCGAAGACCCAGAACGAGCTGGAACAAGATGATTCCGATGACGGCCGCCGCGGCCCTCCATCGAAGCGACAGAGCCTGTCTGGCGTGACCACGACCGCTACCGAGACCTCCGACAAGAAGGGGATATGGAGCTGGAAGCCGATGCGCGCCCTGTCCCACATCGGGATGCAGCGCCTGGGGTGCCTTTTCTCCGTGGAAGTCGTCGCCATCCAGGGCCTCCCAGCCTCCATGAACGGCCTTCGCCTCTCCGTTGTCGTCCGTAAGAAGGAGACTAAGGAAGGCGCTCTGCAGACCATGCCGGCGAGGGTGCTACAGGGGTCCGCTGACTTCGAGGAGACGCTCTTCATCCGGTGCCATGTCTACTGCAGCGGCGGCGCCGGCACGGGGAAGCCGCTCAAGTTCGAGTCCCGGCCGTTCCTGATCTCGATCGTGGCCATCGACGCCCCAGAGCTCGACTTTGGCAAGAACTCGGTGGATCTGAGCCCGCTCGTCAAGGAGTCCATGGAGAAGAGCCTCGAAGGGGCACGGGTCCGACAGTGGGATTCGTCGTTCCCGCTCTCCGGTAAGGCCAAAGGGGGCGAGCTGGTCCTCAAGCTGAGCTTTCAGATCATGGAGGATGGAGGCATCGGCCTATACAAGAAGGCAGAGGCAGGCGGCGGTTCCAGCAGCAGCACCACCGCGAAGGCGAGGGAGTCTTCCTTCTCCTCCGTTTTCAAGAAATCCAAGTCTTCTTTCAGCGTCACGAGCCCAAAAATCACGAGATCGAAACCATCTCTGACGCCGACGAAGGAAGCATCTTCCGTCGACCTGAAGGAGATCGACGACTTCAGTCTTGACGACCCAGCTCCTCCTCCTTCTTCAAGCCCTCCGCCGGTCCAGAAGCCCGAGCCGGAGCTGAAGGACGATCTCGACCTCCCCGAATTCGAAGTCGTCGATAAGGGGATCGAAATTCAGCATGCAGAGAAACAAGAACACCAAGAAGAAGAAGAAGAAGCGGAGTCCGTGGAGGTGGCAGCAGAGGCGACGTTGGCTCCGAGCGAAGTCGTGAAGGAGGTGGTGCACGACAGCGCGCATCTCAGCCGGTTGACGGAGCTCGACGCGATTGCGCAGCAGATCAAGGCTCTCGAATCGTTGATGGTCGGAGACGTGCTGAATCCCACAAAGGCAGCGCAAGAAGATGAGACGCCGCGGTTGGATGCCGAGGAAGACGCTGTGACGAGGGAGTTCCTTCAGATGCTTGAGCTTGAAGACAAGACACCACCGATATTCGACATAGGCGATCATCTTAGTGCAGCTGAAACAGGGGTGGCAGAAGGTAGAGATGGCGACAAAGGCATCTACATCTCGGATCTGGGAAAGGGTTTGGGCTCCGTCGTGCAGACGCGGGATGGAGGCTACTTGTCTGCAACAAATCCTTTCAACGTGGAAGTCGCAAGAAAAGAGACGCCAAAGCTCGCAATGCAGATCTCCAGGCCATTCATCCTGGGGGAACAGAGGCTCACAAGCGGGTTCGAGGTGTTTCAGAGGCTTGCAGCGATCGGACCAGAAGAACTGGGTGCCAAGCTACAGTCTTTGACGTCCATGGACGAGCTCATGGGGAAGACGGCGGAGCAGATAGCATTCGAAGGCATGGCGGCGGCGATCATCAGCGGGAGGAACAAGGAGGGAGCGAGCTCCAGCGCGGCCAGAACGGTGGCGCTCCTCAAAACCATGGCCACGGCGCTGAGCGAAGGGAGGAAGGAGCGGATCTTGACAGGCATTTGGAACGTGGCGGAGGAGCCGGTTGCGGCGGAAGAGATTCTGGCCTTCGCCTTGCAGAAGATCGAAGCCATGGCGGTGGAAGCTCTCAAGATCCAGGCGGGGATGGCCGAGGAAGAAGCTCTGTTCGACGTCTCCCCTCTTGCCACTAAGGCAGCAGACAAGCATCCCCTGGACTCGGCAATACCGCCCGAGGACTGGGAAGCCGCCTGCGCCGCGGCCAACTCCGTGACGCTGTTGGTGGTCATCCAGCTGAGGGATCCTCTGCGGCGATACGAGACAGTAGGGGCCCCGCTGATCGCCATGATTCAAGCGGCGAGAGCGGAGGGAGGCGGGAAAGAGGAGGAGGCCAAGTTTAAGGTGGCAAGCTTGCACGTCGGCGGGCTGAAGCTGCGGCCGGGGGGGCGGCGGGGCGTCTGGGACGGGGAGAAGCAGAGGCTGACGGCGATGCAGTGGCTGGTGGCGTACGGGCTGGGGAAGGCGGGGAAGAAGAAGGCAGGGCAGGGGAAGGGGGGGCAGGACGCGCTGTGGAGCTTGTCGTCGCGAATAATGGCGGATATGTGGCTCAAACCGATGCGAAATCCCGACGTGAAGATGGCCGAGCAATAGGAGATGAGGGCTTAGATTGTGTTCGTTCTTTGCCTACGAGCGTGTGTTAGTATGAGCGTGTGAATCCAATGCCTTTGTCTTACTATGGAACAATAACAACAATAGCATGTATCAATAATATATGGGAAATATTCAGCAATAATTAGTAACGAGAAGGTAAGACCTAGTCAACGATTAGGCCATGTCGATATCAGTCTAAAATATTAGTGCTCATATCTCAAAAATAACTACGAGAGACACATTCGACTTATATTGTAAAATATTCTTTCGATTAATTTGTTATAAAAGCTACCTAAGATGCAATATCAATTACTAGTTACCATTTACTAAAAGGACATTATCTATGTCGATTACGTTTAGAATCATATCTAATCTTAATCTTCATATAAGTCAATTACAGGACAAGCAAATGTTTGAGTCTACCCTTCGGTCATATTGTACATGGACTTGAATCAAGTCGGTTGATTTAAGCATCACTAATATCATTCTTATCTGTAAACACATGATTAAATTAAGCTAATATATTATGTTCGTATAGATATGATCTTAGACATAGCAAATTATCTTAGATAATATTGTTATGGACTTAGCTGATTTTACTAAAACAGATTAGCTTAATATCTTTTATGTTCCTTTTAAAATCTATAAAAAAAGAAAATAAGTTAGAGAAAGCATTTAACTCAAAATTCACAATTAGTTATTTCAGCAAAAACTTGATAGACAATGCAAATTATAAATATGGACTTTGTAAGTTCTGAAAGGTTGCACGATAAAGGTTCCAAGGTGGTTTGTCATGACCAAAAGTCCCCATAAGTGCCCGTATGATACTATTGCAAAATAAGACAGCGAACTAGCCCTAAACATTACCCCAAAGGCTCATCCAACCATATGCCACCCAAGTAGCTCATCGGTGTTGTACTAGTTGACACTCTACACTACTCTGTGAAGCTAGAAAACCCTCAAAATAGTTGCCTGGATAGTTTGTTTCTAGGCAATTTTATCTCTGTGCAATAACTGCACATAACCTACATTTATAAGCCTAAAACGATCACAAAAGCCAACCAAAATGGGATAGTTAAACCAATTGTAAGCCCTTTAAATGCTAGGTAAAGCATGAATAAAAATCAAAAGATAACATATATGAGTATTACATCGAACACCTTGTTTATAGCTTTGTCTATGATATTCTTCTCAACTTATTCTTTTGACATCCTCGTCGAAACCTTTGTAAATGCTGTATCTCCTCACATTTGTTAAATCTTCAATCTTCTGCTCTAATTGTAATATGTCTCTTGGCTCCTAATTGCTCTTCATCATTGTTGTTGAGTAGTTGACATTTGATTTGTTATGCTGCTTCAACTCGCCAATAACTCTAACTCTAGTTGTAAGGTTGGTTAAGTTGTGTTACCCTTGCTAATTTCTATGAATCCTTCAAATGAAGGAAAAGCCATTCCTTACTATGCATTAATCTCTCAAATGTCTTACATTGCTCGAACTAGATAGATGCAAATAAGAGATTTAACGAGCATCGCCTCATATACTTTTAAAGTTTTTGGGGTCTTTCCTTCACAAAATTAATCCATCAATTCCTCTTCTATTTAGTTGTCACCTCCAAGTAGGTTCATATCACTTTTGCTTTTGATTAATATTCTATTTGGATATGAAGCAAACATTATACTCTCGGTATCACCGATCACCATTAGTGAGGATTTGACAACTATCATTTTTCACTTTCTTCTATGGGTCTTTGAACTTATGCAAAGCTTCTTTATTGAATAAATAAGAGAACTGAAGTACTCAATTTTATCAATTCTCTTAAGAGTTGAGAATGTAAAGATTGCTTGACTTCACCCATCTCCTCGAGGGTTGTACACCATGCATTGAGTTGGTTACTAGCCTTTGACTGTTCTTTACTTACACTTTTGAAGCGCACAAAGGATTTGTACTCTTTGCATTGAGTTAGCAACTATGATTTGCTTTCTCATTGCCATCAAACTTCTGAAATATAAAAAGTTCTATCTAAAAAAAGGAAAAGTTTGCCCCAACTTCGGAGCAAGTCTTTAATAGTTTTAGTTGTCTCTGGGATTACATCATCTACTCTATTATTTGTCACATACTCCTCTAAGTAATTAGGTATATCACCACATACTGTCTACTTCATTTTTTTGGTCGAGCACTATTGCATCAACATGAACTCTTCCACTTTTGGCTATTGTGATGAGAAGCCTATTAACATTAATCTTATGAAGTTCCTTAGCTTCTACCCTTTAGCTTTGTCTCGGTACTTGGAGTTTGCCTTTGCATTCTCTACCTCCTCAGTGTTGAAAAATCTGAGGGTGACATCACATGTACAGAAAACAAAATTTGCACATTTTTACAAAAAGGTTTTCTCATTATGCAAAGACTAGTGTGCAAAAACCCACAAAACTAAAAAGCACGTGTGAGATAGTTATGTTACCTAGGGAGATCATATATCCTTGAAATCCTATAGATCTGTGAGAGAGGATGAAAGAGGTCAAGTGTCCTTTCTAGTGGTGATCCACATGATAGGGGCTACGAAGATGCTCCTCGAATCGCTATCCAAATCTCCATAATTATCGGTTGAGGAGGAGAAGGGGAGAGGAGAATAGGAGGTGGCAGCTAAGAAAGCCTAGCCTATGACCCTTTGGTTCTCTCCTATTTATAGAGGCCCATTGTCAACTTAACCTTAATGGATCTTACCCTATTGGGTATTGGATCTCCATCCAACTATCCAAGTCTCTTAGATTAGTGGGTCTCTACCCAATAATCTCTCATTGGCTC